>NW_026263414.1:0-29261 GCF_947179515.1 Apodemus sylvaticus
GAATTGTTGTGGCGTGTACGTCTTAACATGTAGCATCTAAAGAGAACCAAAAGGAGAATTTTCTTTCGTCAAAATTTTTCAGAAAATCACGTTTTAAGGAAATCCCGCATCGTGCGAAATTATCTTGTTTTTCCTAAACAACACGTTGTAAGTCGAAAAGCTTTCATATTGCGTGTATGTCTAAGTGTGTAGCCTCAAAAGAGAAGGCACAGGACAGTTTTCTCTCGAAAGGATATGTAAGAATACCACTTCATAAGGAAATACAGTTTTGCAGAGTAAAGACATATACGTACGCATTGGAAACTCTTTACGAGAAGAAATAACGCATAGTACAAAATTAGCTTGTATCTCCAAAACTACACGTTGTATCTCGAAAAGAATTGTTGTGGCGTGTACGTCTTAACATGTAGCATCTAAAGAGAACCAAAAGGAGAATTTTCTTTCGTCAAAATTTTTCAGAAAATCACGTTTTAAGGAAATCCCGCATCGTGCGAAATTATCTTGTTTTTCCTAAACAACACGTTGTAAGTCGAAAAGCTTTCATGTTGCGTGTATGTCTAAGTGTGTAGCCTCAAAAGAGAAGGCACAGGACAGTTTTCTCTCGAAAGGATATGTAAGAATACCACTTCATAAGGAAATACAGTTTTGCAGAGTAAAGACATATACGTACGCATTGGAAACTCTTTACGAGAAGAAATAACGCATAGTAAAAAATTAGCTTGTATCTCCAAAACTACACGTTGTATCTCGAAAAGAATTGTTGTGGCGTGTACGTCTTAACATGTAGCATCTAAAGAGAACCAAAAGGAGAATTTTCTTTCGTCAAAATTTTTCAGAAAATCACGTTTTAAGGAAATCCCGCATCGTGCGAAATTATCTTGTTTTTCCTAAACAACACGTTGTAAGTCGAAAAGCTTTCATGTTGCGTGTATGTCTAAGTGTGTAGCCTCAAAAGAGAAGGCACAGGACAGTTTTCTCTCGAAAGGATATGTAAGAATACCACTTCATAAGGAAATACAGTTTTGCAGAGTAAAGACATATACGTACGCATTGGAAACTCTTTACGAGAAGAAATAACGCATAGTACAAAAATTAGCTTGTATCTCCAAAACTACACGTTGTATCTCGAAAAAGAATTGTTGTGGCGTGTACGTCTTAACATGTAGCATCTAAAGAGAACCAAAAGGAGAATTTTCTTTCGTCAAAATTTTTCAGAAAATCACGTTTTAAGGAAATCCCGCATCGTGCGAAATTATCTTGTTTTTTCCTAAACAACACGTTGTAAGTCGAAAAGCTTTCATGTTGCGTGTATGTCTAAGTGTGTAGCCTCAAAAGAGAAGGCACAGGACAGTTTTCTCTCGAAAGGATATGTAAGAATACCACTTCATAAGGAAATACAGTTTTGCAGAGTAAAGACATATACGTACGCATTGGAAACTCTTTACCAGAAGAAATAACGCATAGTACAAAATTAGCTTGTATCTCCAAAACTACACGTTGTATCTCGAAAAGAATTGTTGTGGCGTGTACGTCTTAACATGTAGCATCTAAAGAGAACCAAAAGGAGAATTTTCTTTCGTCAAAATTTTTCAGAAAATCACGTTTTAAGGAAATCCAGCATCGTGCGAAATTATCTTGTTTTTCCTAAACAACACGTTGTAAGTCGAAAAGCTTTCATGTTGCGTGTATGTCTAAGAGTGTAGCCTCAAAAGAGAAGGCACAGGACAGTTTTCTCTCGAAAGGATATGTAAGAATACCACTTCATAAGGAAATACAGTTTTTGCAGAGTAAAGACATATACGTACGCATTGGAAACTCTTTACGAGAAGAAATAACGCATAGTACAAAATTAGCTTGTATCTCCAAAACTACACGTTGTATCTCGAAAAGAATTGTTGTGGTGTGTACGTCTTAACATGTAGCATCTAAAGAGAACCAAAAGGAGAATTTTCTTTCGTCAAAATTTTTCAGAAATCACGTTTTAAGGAAATCCCGCATCGTGCGAAATTATCTTGTTTTTCCTAAACAACACGTTGTAAGTCGAAAAGCTTTCATGTTGCGTGTATGTCTAAGTGTGTAGCCTCAAAAGAGAAGGCACAGGACAGTTTTCTCTCGAAAGGATATGTAAGAATACCACTTCATAAGGAAATACAGTTTTGCAGAGTAAAGACATATACGTACGCATTGGAAACTCTTTACGAGAAGAAATAACGCATAGTACAAAATTAGCTTGTATCTCCAAAACTACACGTTGTATCTCGAAAAGAATTGTTGTGGCGTGTACGTCTTAACATGTAGCATCTAAAGAGAACCAAAAGGAGAATTTTCTTTCGTCAAAATTTTTCAGAAAATCACGTTTTAAGGAAATCCCGCATCGTGCGAAATTATCTTGTTTTTCCTAAACAACACGTTGTAAGTCGAAAAGCTTTCATGTTGCGTGTATGTCTAAGTGTGTAGCCTCAAAAGAGAAGGCACAGGACAGTTTTCTCTCGAAAGGATATGTAAGAATACCACTTCATAAGGAAATACAGTTTTGCAGAGTAAAGACATATACGTACGCATTGGAAACTCTTTACGAGAAGAAATAACGCATAGTACAAAATTAGCTTGTATCTCCAAAACTACACGTTGTATCTCGAAAAGAATTGTTGTGGCGTGTACGTCTTAACATGTAGCATCTAAAGAGAACCAAAAGGAGAATTTTCTTTCGTCAAAATTTTTCAGAAAATCACGTTTTAAGGAAATCCCGCATCGTGCGAAATTATCTTGTTTTTCCTAAACAACACGTTGTAAGTCGAAAAGCTTTCATGTTGCGTGTATGTCTAAGTGTGTAGCCTCAAAAGAGAAGGCACAGGACAGTTTTCTCTCGAAAGGATATGTAAGAATACCACTTCATAAGGAAATACAGTTTTGCAGAGTAAAGACATATACGTACGCATTGGAAACTCTTTACGAGAAGAAATAACGCATAGTACAAAATTAGCTTGTATCTCCAAAACTACACGTTGTATCTCGAAAAGAATTGTTGTGGCGTGTACGTCTTAAACATGTAGCATCTAAAGAGAACCAAAAGGAGAATTTTCTTTCGTCAAAATTTTTCAGAAAATCACGTTTTAAGGAAATCCCGCATCGTGCGAAATTATCTTGTTTTTTCCTAAACAACACGTTGTAAGTCGAAAAGCTTTCATATTGCGTGTATGTCTAAGTGTGTAGCCTCAAAAGAGAAGGCACAGGACAGTTTTCTCTCGAAAGGATATGTAAGAATACCACTTCATAAGGAAATACAGTTTTGCAGAGTAAAGACATATACGTACGCATTGGAAACTCTTTACGAGAAGAAATAACGCATAGTACAAAATTAGGTTGTATCTCCAAAACTACACGTTGTATCTCGAAAAGAATTGTTGTGGCGTGTACGTCTTAACATGTAGCATCTAAAGAGAACGAAAAGGAGAATTTTCTTTCGTCAAAATTTTTCAGAAAATCACGTTTTAAGGAAATCCCGCATCGTGCGAAATTATCTTGTTTTTCCTAAACAACACGTTGTAAGTCGAAAAGCTTTCATGTTGCGTGTATGTCTAAGTGTGTAGCCTCAAAAGAGAAGGCACAGGACAGTTTTCTCTCGAAAGGATATGTAAGAATACCACTTCATAAGGAAATACAGTTTTGCAGAGTAAAGACATATACGTACGCATTGGAAACTCTTTACGAGAAGAAATAACGCATAGTACAAAAATTAGCTTGTATCTCCAAAACTACACGTTGTATCTCGAAAAGAATTGTTGTGGCGTGTACGTCTTAACATGTAGCATCTAAAGAGAACCAAAAGGAGAATTTTCTTTCGTCAAAATTTTTCAGAAAATCACGTTTTAAGGAAATCCGCATCGTGCGAAATTATCTTGTTTTTCGTAAACAACACGTTGTAAGTCGAAAAGCTTTCATGTTGCGTGTATGTCTAAGTGTGTAGCCTCAAAAGAGAAGGCACAGGACAGTTTTCTCTCGAAAGGATATGTAAGAATACCACTTCATAAGGAAATACAGTTTTGCAGAGTAAAGACATATACGTACGCATTGGAAACTCTTTACGAGAAGAAATAACGCATAGTACAAAATTAGCTTGTATCTCCAAAACTACACGTTGTATCTCGAAAAGAATTGTTGTGGCGTGTACGTCTTAACATGTAGCATCTAAAGAGAACCAAAAGGAGAATTTTCTTTCGTCAAAATTTTTCAGAAAATCACGTTTTAAGGAAATCCCGCATCGTGCGAAATTATCTTGTTTTTCCTAAACAACACGTTGTAAGTCGAAAAGCTTTCATGTTGCGTGTATGTCTAAGTGTGTAGCCTCAAAAGAGAAGGCACAGGACAGTTTTCTCTCGAAAGGATATGTAAGAATACCACTTCATAAGGAAATACAGTTTTGCAGAGTAAAGACATATACGTACGCATTGGAAACTCTTTACGAGAAGAAATAACGCATAGTACAAAATTAGCTTGTATCTCCAAAACTACACGTTGTATCTCGAAAAGAATTGTTGTGGCGTGTACGTCTTAACATGTAGCATCTAAAGAGAACCAAAAGGAGAATTTTCTTTCGTCAAAATTTTTCAGAAAATCACGTTTTAAGGAAATCCCGCATCGTGCGAAATTATCTTGTTTTTCCTAAACAACACGTTGTAAGTCGAAAAGCTTTCATGTTGCGTGTATGTCTAAGTGTGTAGCCTCAAAAGAGAAGGCACAGGACAGTTTTCTCTCGAAAGGATATGTAAGAATACCACTTCATAAGGAAATACAGTTTTGCAGAGTAAAGACATATACGTACGCATTGGAAACTCTTTACGAGAAGAAATAACGCATAGTACAAAATTAGCTTGTATCTCCAAAACTACACGTTGTATCTCGAAAAGAATTGTTGTGGCGTGTACGTCTTAACATGTAGCATCTAAAGAGAACCAAAAGGAGAATTTTCTTTCGTCAAAATTTTTCAGAAAAATCACGTTTTAAGGAAATCCCGCATCGTGCGAAATTATCTTGTTTTTCCTAAACAACACGTTGTAAGTCGAAAAGCTTTCATGTTGCGTGTATGTCTAAGTGTGTAGCCTCAAAAGAGAAGGCACAGGACAGTTTTCTCTCGAAAGGATATGTAAGAATACCACTTCATAAGGAAATACAGTTTTGCAGAGTAAAGACATATACGTACGCATTGGAAACTCTTTAGGAGAAGAAATAACGCATAGTACAAAAATTAGCTTGTATCTCCAAAACTACACGTTGTATCTCGAAAAGAATTGTTGTGGCGTGTACGTCTTAACATGTAGCATCTAAAGAGAACCAAAAGGAGAATTTTCTTTCGTCAAAATTTTTCAGAAAATCACGTTTTAAGGAAATCCCGCATCGTGCGAAATTATCTTGTTTTTCCTAAACAACACGTTGTAAGTCGAAAAGCTTTCATGTTGCGTGTATGTCTAAGTGTGTAGCCTCAAAAGAGAAGGCACAGGACAGTTTTCTCTCGAAAGGATATGTAAGAATACCACTTCATAAGGAAATACAGTTTTGCAGAGTAAAGACATATACGTACGCATTGGAAACTCTTTACGAGAAGAAATAAAGCATAGTACAAAATTAGCTTGTATCTCCAAAACTACACGTTGTATCTCGAAAAGAATTGTTGTGGCGTGTACGTCTTAACATGTAGCATCTAAAGAGAACCAAAAGGAGAATTTTCTTTCGTCAAAATTTTTCAGAAAATCACGTTTTAAGGAAATCCCGCATCGTGCGAAATTATCTTGTTTTTCCTAAACAACACGTTGTAAGTCGAAAAGCTTTCATGTTGCGTGTATGTCTAAGTGTGTAGCCTCAAAAGAGAAGGCACAGGACAGTTTTCTCTCGAAAGGATATGTAAGAATACCACTTCATAAGGAAATACAGTTTTGCAGAGTAAAGACATATACGTACGCATTGGAAACTCTTTACGAGAAGAAATAACGCATAGTACAAAATTAGCTTGTATCTCCAAAACTACACGTTGTATCTCGAAAAGAATTGTTGTGGCGTGTACGTCTTAACATGTAGCATCTAAAGAGAACCAAAAGGAGAATTTTCTTTCGTCAAAATTTTTCAGAAAATCACGTTTTAAGGAAATCCCGCATCGTGCGAAATTATCTTGTTTTTCCTAAACAACACGTTGTAAGTCGAAAAGCTTTCATGTTGCGTGTATGTCTAAGTGTGTAGCCTCAAAAGAGAAGGCACAGGACAGTTTTCCCTCGAAAGGATATGTAAGAATACCACTTCATAAGGAAATACAGTTTTGCAGAGTAAAGACATATACGTACGCATTGGAAACTCTTTACGAGAAGAAATAACGCATAGTACAAAATTAGCTTGTATCTCCAAAAACTACACGTTGTATCTCGAAAAGAATTGTTGTGGCGTGTACGTCTTAACATGTAGCATCTAAAGAGAACCAAAAGGAGAATTTTCTTTCGTCAAAATTTTTCAGAAAATCACGTTTTAAGGAAATCCCGCATCGTGCGAAATTATCTTGTTTTTCCTAAACAACACGTTGTAAGTCGAAAAGCTTTCATGTTGCGTGTATGTCTAAGTGTGTAGCCTCAAAAGAGAAGGCACAGGACAGTTTTTCCTCGAAAGGATATGTAAGAATACCACTTCATAAGGAAATACAGTTTTGCAGAGTAAAGACATATACGTACGCATTGGAAACTCTTTACGAGAAGAAATAACGCATAGTACAAAATTAGCTTGTATCTCCAAAACTACACGTTGTATCTCGAAAAGAATTGTTGTGGCGTGTACGTCTTAACATGTAGCATCTAAAGAGAACCAAAAGGAGAATTTTCTTTCGTCAAAATTTTTCAGAAAATCACGTTTTAAGGAAATCCGCATCGTGCGAAATTATCTTGTTTTTCCTAAACAACACGTTGTAAGTCGAAAAGCTTTCATGTTGCGTGTATGTCTAAGTGTGTAGCCTCAAAAGAGAAGGCACAGGACAGTTTTCTCTCGAAAGGATATGTAAGAATACCACTTCATAAGGAAATACAGTTTTGCAGAGTAAAGACATATACGTACGCATTGGAAACTCTTTACGAGAAGAAATAACGCATAGTACAAAATTAGCTTGTATCTCCAAAACTACACGTTGTATCTCGAAAAGAATTGTTGTGGCGTGTACGTCTTAACATGTAGCATCTAAAGAGAACCAAAAGGAGAATTTTCTTTCGTCAAAATTTTTCAGAAAATCACGTTTTAAGGAAATCCCGCATCGTGCGAAATTATCTTGTTTTTCCTAAACAACACGTTGTAAGTCGAAAAGCTTTCAATGTTGCGTGTATGTCTAAGTGTGTAGCCTCAAAAGAGAAGGCACAGGACAGTTTTCTCTCGAAAGGATATGTAAGAATACCACTTCATAAGGAAATACAGTTTTGCAGAGTAAAGACATATACGTACGCATTGGAAACTCTTTACGAGAAGAAATAACGCATAGTACAAAATTAGCTTGTATCTCCAAAACTACACGTTGTATCTCGAAAAGAATTGTTGTGGCGTGTACGTCTTAACATGTAGCATCTAAAGAGAACCAAAAGGAGAATTTTCTTTCGTCAAAATTTTTCAGAAAATCACGTTTTAAGGAAATCCCGCATCGTGCGAAATTATCTTGTTTTTCCTAAACAACACGTTGTAAGTCGAAAAGCTTTCATGTTGCGTGTATGTCTAAGTGTGTAGCCTCAAAAGAGAAGGCACAGGACAGTTTTCTCTCGAAAGGATATGTAAGAATACCACTTCATAAGGAAATACAGTTTTGCAGAGTAAAGACATATACGTACGCATTGGAAACTCTTTACGAGAAGAAATAACGCATAGTACAAAATTAGCTTGTATCTCCAAAACTACACGTTGTATCTCGAAAAGAATTGTTGTGGCGTGTACGTCTTAACATGTAGCATCTAAAGAGAACCAAAAGGAGAATTTTCTTTCGTCAAAATTTTTCAGAAAATCACGTTTTAAGGAAATCCCGGCATCGTGCGAAATTATCTTGTTTTTCCTAAACAACACGTTGTAAGTCGAAAAGCTTTCATGTTGCGTGTATGTCTAAGTGTGTAGCCTCAAAAGAGAAGGCACAGGACAGTTTTCTCTCGAAAGGATATGTAAGAATACCACTTCATAAGGAAATACCGTTTTGCAGAGTAAAGACATATACGTACGCATTGGAAACTCTTTACGAGAAGAAATAACGCATAGTACAAAATTAGCTTGTATCTCCAAAACTACACGTTGTATCTCGAAAAGAATTGTTGTGGCGTGTACGTCTTAACATGTAGCATCTAAAGAGAACCAAAAGGAGAATTTTCTTTCGTCAAAATTTTTCAGAAAATCACGTTTTAAGGAAATCCCGCATCGTGCGAAATTATCTTGTTTTTCCTAAACAACACGTTGTAAGTCGAAAAGCTTTCATGTTGCGTGTATGTCTAAGTGTGTAGCCTCAAAAGAGAAGGCACAGGACAGTTTTCTCTCGAAAGGATATGTAAGAATACCACTTCATAAGGAAATACAGTTTTGCAGAGTAAAGACATATACGTACGCATTGGAAACTCTTTACGAGAAGAAATAACGCATAGTACAAAATTAGCTTGTATCTCCAAAACTACACGTTGTATCTCGAAAAGAATTGTTGTGGCGTGTACGTCTTAACATGTAGCATCTAAAGAGAACCAAAAGGAGAATTTTCTTTCGTCAAAATTTTTCAGAAAATCACGTTTTAAGGAAATCCCGCATCGTGCGAAATTATCTTGTTTTTCCTAAACAACACGTTGTAAGTCGAAAAGCTTTCATGTTGCGTGTATGTCTAAGTGTGTAGCCTCAAAAGAGAAGGCACAGGACAGTTTTCTCTCGAAAGGATATGTAAGAATACCACTTCATAAGGAAATACAGTTTTGCAGAGTAAAGACATATACGTACGCATTGGAAACTCTTTACGAGAAGAAATAACGCATAGTACAAAAATTAGCTTGTATCTCCAAAACTACACGGTTGTATCTCGAAAAGAATTGTTGTGGCGTGTACGTCTTAACATGTAGCATCTAAAGAGAACCAAAAGGAGAATTTTCTTTCGTCAAAATTTTTCAGAAAATCACGTTTTAAGGAAATCCCGCATCGTGCGAAATTATCTTGTTTTTCCTAAACAACACGTTGTAAGTCGAAAAGCTTTCATGTTGCGTGTATGTCTAAGTGTGTAGCCTCAAAAGAGAAGGCACAGGACAGTTTTCTCTCGAAAGGATATGTAAGAATACCACTTCATAAGGAAATACAGTTTTGCAGAGTAAAGACATATACGAACGCATTGGAAACTCTTTACGAGAAGAAATAACGCATAGTACAAAATTAGCTTGTATCTCCAAAACTACACGTTGTATCTCGAAAAGAATTGTTGTGGCGTGTACGTCTTAACATGTAGCATCTAAAGAGAACCAAAAGGAGAATTTTCTTTCGTCAAAATTTTTCAGAAAATCACGTTTTAAGGAAATCCCGCATCGTGCGAAATTATCTTGTTTTTCCTAAACAACACGTTGTAAGTCGAAAAGCTTTCATGTTGCGTGTATGTCTAAGTGTGTAGCCTCAAAAGAGAAGGCACAGGACAGTTTTCTCTCGAAAGGATATGTAAGAATACCACTTCATAAGGAAATACAGTTTTGCAGAGTAAAGACATATACGTACGCATTGGAAACTCTTTACGAGAAGAAATAACGCATAGTACAAAATTAGCTTGTATCTCCAAAACTACACGTTGTATCTCGAAAAGAATTGTTGTGGCGTGTACGTCTTAACATTGTAGCATCTAAAGAGAACCAAAAGGAGAATTTTCTTTCGTCAAAATTTTTCAGAAAATCACGTTTTAAGGAAATCCCGCATCGTGCGAAATTATCTTGTTTTTCCTAAACAACACGTTGTAAGTCGAAAAGCTTTCATGTTGCGTGTATGTCTAAGTGTGTAGCCTCAAAAGAGAAGGCACAGGACAGTTTTCTCTCGAAAGGATATGTAAGAATACCACTTCATAAGGAAAATACAGTTTTGCAGAGTAAAGACATATACGTACGCATTGGAAACTCTTTACGAGAAGAAATAACGCATAGTACAAAATTAGCTTGTATCTCCAAAACTACACGTTGTATCTCGAAAAGAATTGTTGTGGCGTGTACGTCTTAACATGTAGCATCTAAAGAGAACCAAAAGGAGAATTTTCTTTCGTCAAAATTTTTCAGAAAATCACGTTTTAAGGAAATCCCGCATCGTGCGAAATTATCTTGTTTTTCCTAAACAACACGTTGTAAGTCGAAAAGCTTTCATGTTGCGTGTATGTCTAAGTGTGTAGCCTCAAAAGAGAAGGCACAGGACAGTTTTCTCTCGAAAGGATATGTAAGAATACCACTTCATAAGGAAATACAGTTTTGCAGAGTAAAGACATATACGTACGCATTGGAAACTCTTTACGAGAAGAAATAACGCATAGTACAAAATTAGCTTGTATCTCCAAAACTACACGTTGTATCTCGAAAAGAATTGTTGTGGCGTGTACGTCTTAACATGTAGCATCTAAAGAGAACCAAAAGGAGAATTTTCTTTCGTCAAAATTTTTCAGAAAATCACGTTTTAAGGAAATCCCGCATCGTGCGAAATTATCTTGTTTTTCCTAAACAACACGTTGTAAGTCGAAAAGCTTTCATGTTGCGTGTATGTCTAAGTGTGTAGCCTCAAAAGAGAAGGCACAGGACAGTTTTCTCTCGAAAGGATATGTAAGAATACCACTTCATAAGGAAATACAGTTTTGCAGAGTAAAGACATATACATACGCATTGGAAACTCTTTACGAGAAGAAATAACGCATAGTACAAAATTAGCTTGTATCTCCAAAACTACACGTTGTATCTCGAAAAGAATTGTTGTGGCGTGTACGTCTTAACATGTAGCATCTAAAGAGAACCAAAAGGAGAATTTTCTTTCGTCAAAATTTTTCAGAAAATCACGTTTTAAGGAAATCCCGCATCGTGCGAAATTATCTTGTTTTTCCTAAACAACACGTTGTAAGTCGAAAAGCTTTCATATTGCGTGTATGTCTAAGTGTGTAGCCTCAAAAGAGAAGGCACAGGACAGTTTTCTCTCGAAAGGATATGTAAGAATACCACTTCATAAGGAAATACAGTTTTGCAGAGTAAAGACATATACGTACGCATTGGAAACTCTTTACGAGAAGAAATAACGCATAGTACAAAATTAGCTTGTATCTCCAAAACTACACGTTGTATCTCGAAAAGAATTGTTGTGGCGTGTACGTCTTAACATGTAGCATCTAAAGAGAACGAAAAGGAGAATTTTCTTTCGTCAAAATTTTTCAGAAAATCACGTTTTAAGGAAATCCCGCATCGTGCGAAATTATCTTGTTTTTCCTAAACAACACGTTGTAAGTCGAAAAGCTTTCATGTTGCGTGTATGTCTAAGTGTGTAGCCTCAAAAGAGAAGGCACAGGACAGTTTTCTCTCGAAAGGATATGTAAGAATACCACTTCATAAGGAAATACAGTTTTGCAGAGTAAAGACATATACGTACGCATTGGAAACTCTTTACGAGAAGAAATAACGCATAGTACAAAATTAGCTTGTATCTCCAAAACTACACGTTGTATCTCGAAAAGAATTGTTGTGGCATGTACGTCTTAACATGTAGCATCTAAAGAGAACCAAAAGGAGAATTTTCTTTCGTCAAAATTTTTCAGAAAATCACGTTTTAAGGAAATCCCGCATCGTGCGAAATTATCTTGTTTTTCCTAAACAACACGTTGTAAGTCGAAAAGCTTTCATGTTGCGTGTATGTCTAAGTGTGTAGCCTCAAAAGAGAAGGCACAGGACAGTTTTCTCTCGAAAGGATATGTAAGAATACCACTTCATAAGGAAATACAGTTTTGCAGAGTAAAGACATATACGTACGCATTGGAAACTCTTTACGAGAAGAAATAACGCATAGTACAAAATTAGCTTGTATCTCCAAAACTACACGTTGTATCTCGAAAAGAATTGTTGTGGCGTGTACGTCTTAACATGTAGCATCTAAAGAGAACCAAAAGGAGAATTTTCTTTCGTCAAAATTTTTCAGAAAATCACGTTTTAAGGAAATCCCGCATCGTGCGAAATTATCTTGTTTTTCCTAAACAACACGTTGTAAGTCGAAAAGCTTTCATGTTGCGTGTATGTCTAAGTGTGTAGCCTCAAAAGAGAAGGCACAGGACAGTTTTCTCTCGAAAGGATATGTAAGAATACCACTTCATAGGGAAATACAGTTTTGCAGAGTAAAGACATATACGTACGCATTGGAAACTCTTTACGAGAAGAAATAACGCATAGTACAAAATTAGCTTGTATCTCCAAAACTACACGTTGTATCTCGAAAAGAATTGTTGTGGCGTGTACGTCTTAACATGTAGCATCTAAAGAGAACCAAAAGGAGAATTTTCTTTCGTCAAAATTTTTCAGAAAATCACGTTTTAAGGAAATCCCGCATCGTGCGAAATTATCTTGTTTTTCCTAAACAACACGTTGTAAGTCGAAAAGCTTTCATGTTGCGTGTATGTCTAAGTGTGTAGCCTCAAAAGAGAAGGCACAGGACAGTTTTCTCTCGAAAGGATATGTAAGAATACCACTTCATAAGGAAATACAGTTTTGCAGAGTAAAGACATATACGTACGCATTGGAAACTCTTTACGAGAAGAAATAACGCATAGTACAAAATTAGCTTGTATCTCCAAAACTACACGTTGTATCTCGAAAAGAATTGTTGTGGCGTGTACGTCTTAACATGTAGCATCTAAAGAGAACCAAAAGGAGAATTTTCTTTCGTCAAAATTTTTCAGAAAATCACGTTTTAAGGAAATCCCGCATCGTGCGAAATTATCTTGTTTTTCCTAAATAACACGTTGTAAGTCGAAAAGCTTTCATGTTGCGTGTATGTCTAAGTGTGTAGCCTCAAAAGAGAAGGCACAGGACAGTTTTCTCTCGAAAGGATATGTAAGAATACCACTTCATAAGGAAATACAGTTTTGCAGAGTAAAGACATATACGTACGCATTGGAAACTCTTTACGAGAAGAAATAACGCATAGTACAAAATTAGCTTGTATCTCCAAAACTACACGTTGTATCTCGAAAAGAATTGTTGTGGCGTGTACGTCTTAACATGTAGCATCTAAAGAGAACCAAAGGAGAATTTTCTTTCGTCAAAATTTTTCAGAAAATCACGTTTTAAGGAAATCCCGCATCGTGCGAAATTATCTTGTTTTTCCTAAACAACACGTTGTAAGTCGAAAAGCTTTCATGTTGCGTGTATGTCTAAGTGTGTAGCCTCAAAAGAGAAGGCACAGGACAGTTTTCTCTCGAAAGGATATGTAAGAATACCACTTCATAAGGAAATACAGTTTTGCAGAGTAAAGACATATACGTACGCATTGGAAACTCTTTACGAGAAGAAATAACGCATAGTACAAAATTAGCTTGTATCTCCAAAACTACACGTTGTATCTCGAAAAGAATTGTTGTGGCGTGTACGTCTTAACATGTAGCATCTAAAGAGAACCAAAAGGAGAATTTTCTTTCGTCAAAATTTTTCAGAAAATCACGTTTTAAGGAAATCCCGCATCGTGCGAAATTATCTTGTTTTTCCTAAACAACACGTTGTAAGTCGAAAAGCTTTCATGTTGCGTGTATGTCTAAGTGTGTAGCCTCAAAAGAGAAGGCACAGGACAGTTTTCTCTCGAAAGGATATGTAAGAATACCACTTCATAAGGAAATACAGTTTTGCAGAGTAAAGACATATACGTACGCATTGGAAACTCTTTACGAGAAGAAATAACGCATAGTACAAAATTAGCTTGTATCTGCAAAACTACACGTTGTATCTCGAAAAGAATTGTTGTGGCGTGTACGTCTTAACATGTAGCATCTAAAGAGAACCAAAAGGAGAATTTTCTTTCGTCAAAATTTTTCAGAAAATCACGTTTTAAGGAAATCCCGCATCGTGCGAAATTATCTTGTTTTTCCTAAACAACACGTTGTAAGTCGAAAAGCTTTCATGTTGCGTGTATGTCTAAGTGTGTAGCCTCAAAAGAGAAGGCACAGGACAGTTTTCTCTCGAAAGGATATGTAAGAATACCACTTCATAAGGAAATACAGTTTTGCAGAGTAAAGACATATACGTACGCATTGGAAACTCTTTACGAGAAGAAATAACGCATAGTACAAAATTAGCTTGTATCTCCAAAACTACACGTTGTATCTCGAAAAGAATTGTTGTGGCGTGTACGTCTTAACATGTAGCATCTAAAGAGAACCAAAAGGAGAATTTTCTTTCGTCAAAATTTTTCAGAAAATCACGTTTTAAGGAAATCCCGCATCGTGCGAAATTATCTTGTTTTTCCTAAACAACACGTTGTAAGTCGAAAAGCTTTCATGTTGCGTGTATGTCTAAGTGTGTAGCCTCAAAAGAGAAGGCACAGGACAGTTTTCTCTCGAAAGGATATGTAAGAATACCACTTCATAAGGAAATACAGTTTTGCAGAGTAAAGACATATACGTACGCATTGGAAACTCTTTACGAGAAGAAATAACGCATAGTAAAAAATTAGCTTGTATCTCCAAAACTACACGTTGTATCTCGAAAAGAATTGTTGTGGCGTGTACGTCTTAACATGTATCATCTAAAGAGAACCAAAAGGAGAATTTTCTTTCGTCAAAATTTTTCAGAAAATCACGTTTTAAGGAAATCCCGCATCGTGCGAAATTATCTTGTTTTTCCTAAACAACACGTTGTAAGTCGAAAAGCTTTCATGTTGCGTGTATGTCTAAGTGTGTAGCCTCAAAAGAGAAGGCACAGGACAGTTTTCTCTCGAAAGGATATGTAAGAATACCACTTCATAAGGAAATACAGTTTTGCAGAGTAAAGACATATACGTACGCATTGGAAACTCTTTACGAGAAGAAATAACGCATAGTACAAAATTAGCTTGTATCTCCAAAACTACACGTTGTATCTCGAAAAGAATTGTTGTGGCGTGTACGTCTTAACATGTAGCATCTAAAGAGAACCAAAAGGAGAATTTTCTTTCGTCAAAATTTTTCAGAAAATCACGTTTTAAGGAAATCCCGCATCATGCGAAATTATCTTGTTTTTCCTAAACAACACGTTGTAAGTCGAAAAGCTTTCATGTTGCGTGTATGTCTAAGTGTGTAGCCTCAAAAGAGAAGGCACAGGACAGTTTTCTCTCGAAAGGATATGTAAGAATACCACTTCATAAGGAAATACAGTTTTGCAGAGTAAAGACATATACGTACGCATTGGAAACTCTTTACGAGAAGAAATAACGCATAGTACAAAATTAGCTTGTATCTCCAAAACTACACGTTGTATCTCGAAAAGAATTGTTGTGGCGTATACGTCTTAACATGTAGCATCTAAAGAGAACCAAAAGGAGAATTTTCTTTCGTCAAAATTTTTCAGAAAATCACGTTTTAAGGAAATCCCGCATCGTGCGAAATTA
Organism: Apodemus sylvaticus; assembly: GCF_947179515.1. Classification (NCBI taxonomy): domain Eukaryota; kingdom Metazoa; phylum Chordata; class Mammalia; order Rodentia; family Muridae; genus Apodemus; species Apodemus sylvaticus. Next base: position 15,592 of record NW_026263414.1, read on the forward strand.
TCTTGGTTTTTCCTAAACAACACTTTGTAAGTCGAAAAGCTTTCATCTTGCGTGTATGTCTAAGTGTGTAGCCTCAAAAGAGAAGGCACAGGACAGTTTTCTCTCGAAAGGATATGTAAGAATACCACTTCATAAGGAAATACAGTTTTGCAGAGTAAAGACATATACGTACGCATTGGAAACTCTTTACGAGAAGAAATAACGCATAGTACAAAATTGGCTTGTATCTCCAAAACTACACGTTGTATCTCGAAATGAATTGTTGTGGCGTGTACGTCCTAACGTGTAGCATCTAAAGAGAACCAAAAGGAGAATTTTCTTTCGTCAAAATTTTTCAGAAAATCACGTTTTAAGGAAATCGCGTATCGTGCGAAATTATCTTGTTTTTCCTAAACAACACGTTGTAAGTCGAAAAGCTTTCATGTTGCGTGTATGTCTAAGTGTGTAGCCTCAAAAGAGAAGGCACAGGACAGTTTTCTCTCGAAAGGATATGTAAGAATACCACTTCATAAGGAAGTACAGTTTTGCAGAGTAAAGACATATACGTACGCATTGGAAACTCTTTACGAGAAGAAATAACGCATAGTACAAAATTAGCTTGTATCTCCAAAACTACACGTTGTATCTCGAAAAGAATTGTTGTGGCGTGTACGTCTTAACATGTAGCATCTAAAGAGAACCAAAAGGAGAATTTTCTTTCGTCAAAATTTTTCAGAAAATCACGTTTTAAAGAAATCCCGCATCATGCGAAATTATCTTGTTTTTCCTAAACAACACGTTGTAAGTCGAAAAGCTTTCATATTGCGTGTATGTCTAAGTGTGTAGCCTCAAAAGAGAAGGCACAGGACAGTTTTCTCTCGAAAGGATATGTAAGAATACCACTTCATAAGGAAATACAGTTTTGCAGAGTAAAGACATATACATACGCATTGGAAACTCTTTACGAGAAGAAATAACGCATAGTACAAAATTAGCTTGTATCTCCAAAACTACACGTTGTATCTCGAAAAGAATTGTTGTGGCGTGTACGTCTTAACATGTAGCATCTAAAGAGAACCAAAAGGAGAATTTTCTTTCGTCAAAATTTTTCAGAAAATCACGTTTTAAGGAAATCCCGCATCGTGCGAAATTATCTTGTTTTTCCTAAACAACACGTTGTAAGTCGAAAAGCTTTCATGTTGCGTGTATGTCTAAGTGTGTAGCCTCAAAAGAGAAGGCACAGGACAGTTTTCTCTCGAAAGGATATGTAAGAATACCACTTCATAAGGAAATACAGTTTTGCAGAGTAAAGACATATACGTACGCATTGGAAATTCTTTACGAGAAGAAATAACGCATAGTACAAAATTAGCTTGTATCTCCAAAACTACACGTTGTATCTCGAAAAGAATTGTTGTGGCGTGTACGTCTTAACATGTAGCATCTAAAGAGAACCAATAGGAGAATTTTCTTTCGTCAAAATTTTTCAGAAAATCACGTTTTAAGGAAATCCCGCATCGTGCGAAATTATCTTGTTTTTTCCTAAACAACACGTTGTAAGTCGAAAAGCTTTCATGTTGCGTGTATGTCTAAGTGTGTAGCCTCAAAAGAGAAGGCACAGGACAGTTTTCTCTCGAAAGGATATGTAAGAATACCACTTCATAAGGAAATACAGTTTTGCAGAGTAAAGACATATACGTACGCATTGGAAACTCTTTACGAGAAGAAATAACGCATAGTACAAAATTAGCTTGTATCTCCAAAACTACACGTTTTATCTCGAAAAGAATTGTTGTGGCGTGTACGTCTTAACATGTAGCATCTAAAGAGAACCAAAAGGAGAATTTTCTTTCGTCAAAATTTTTCAGAAAATCACGTTTTAAGGAAATCCCGCATCGTGCGAAATTATCTTGTTTTTCCTAAACAACACGTTGTAAGTCGAAAAGCTTTCATGTTGCGTGTATGTCTAAGTGTGTAGCCTCAAAAGAGAAGGCACAGGACAGTTTTCTCTCAAGGATATGTAAGAATACCACTTCATAAGGAAATACAGTTTTGCAGAGTAAAGACATATACGTACGCATTGGAAACTCTTTACGAGAAGAAATAACGCATAGTACAAAATTAGCTTGTATCTCCAAAACTACACGTTGTATCTCGAAAAGAATTGTTGTGGCGTGTACGTCTTAACATGTAGCATCTAAAGAGAACCAAAAGGAGAATTTTCTTTCGTCAAAATTTTTCAGAAAATCACGTTTTAAGGAAATCCCGCATCGTGCGAAATTATCTTGTTTTTCCTAAACAACACGTTGTAAGTCGAAAAGCTTTCATGTTGCGTGTATGTCTAAGTGTGTAGCCTCAAAAGAGAAGGCACAGGACAGTTTTCTCTCGAAAGGATATGTAAGAATACCACTTCATAAGGAAATACAGTTTTGCAGAGTAAAGACATATACGTACGCATTGGAAACTCTTTACGAGAAGAAATAACGCATAGTACAAAATTAGCTTGTATCTCCAAAACTACACGTTGTATCTCGAAAAGAATTGTTGTGGCGTGTACGTCTTAACATGTAGCATCTAAAGAGAACCAAAAGGAGAATTTTCTTTCGTCAAAATTTTTCAGAAAATCACGTTTTAAGGAAATCCCGCATCGTGCGAAATTATCTTGTTTTTCCTAAACAACACGTTGTAAGTCGAAAAGCTTTCATGTTGCGTGTATGTCTAAGTGTGTAGCCTCAAAAGAGAAGGCACAGGACAGTTTTCTCTCGAAAGGATATGTAAGAATACCACTTCATAAGGAAATACAGTTTTGCAGAGTAAAGACATATACGTACGCATTGGAAACTCTTTACGAGAAGAAATAACGCATAGTACAAAATTAGCTTGTATCTCCAAAACTACACGTTGTATCTCGAAAAGAATTGTTGTGGCGTGTACGTCTTAACATGTAGCATCTAAAGAGAACCAAAAGGAGAATTTTCTTTCGTCAAAATTTTTCAGAAAATCACGTTTTAAGGAAATCGCGCATCGTGCGAAATTATCTTGTTTTTCCTAAACAACACATTGTAAGTCGAAAAGCTTTCATGTTGCGTGTATGTCTAAGTGTGTAGCCTCAAAAGAGAAGGCACAGGACAGTTTTCTCTAGAAAGGATATGTAAGAATACCACTTCATAAGGAAATACAGTTTTGCAGAGTAAAGACATATACGTACGCATTGGAAACTCTTTACGAGAAGAAATAACGCATAGTAAAAAATTAGCTTGTATCTCCAAAACTACACGTTGTATCTCGAAAAGAATTGTTGTGGCGTGTACGTCTTAACATGTAGCATCTAAAGAGAACCAAAAGGAGAATTTTCTTTCGTCAAAATTTTTCAGAAAATCACATTTTAAGGAAATCCCGCATCGTGCGAAATTATCTTGTTTTTCCTAAACAACACGTTGTAAGTCGAAAAGCTTTCATGTTGCGTGTATGTCTAAGTGTGTAGCCTCAAAAGAGAAGGCACAGGACAGTTTTCTCTCGAAAGGATATGTAAGAATACCACTTCATAAGGAAATACAGTTTTGCAGAGTAAAGACATATACGTACGCATTGGAAACTCTTTACGAGAAGAAATAACGCATAGTACAAAATTAGCTTGTATCTCCAAAACTACACGTTGTATCTCGAAAAGAATTGTTGTGGCGTGTACGTCTTAACATGTAGCATCTAAAGAGAACCAAAAGGAGAATTTTCTTTCGTCAAAATTTTTCAGAAAATCACGTTTTAAGGAAATCCCGCAAGGTGCGAAATTATCTTGTTTTTCCTAAACAACACGTTGTAAGTCGAAAAGCTTTCATGTTGCGTGTATGTCTAAGTGTGTAGCCTCAAAAGAGAAGGCACAGGACAGTTTTCTCTCGAAAGGATATGTAAGAATACCACTTCATAAGGAAATACAGTTTTGCAGAGTAAAGACATATACGTACGCATTGGAAACTCTTTACGAGAAGAAATAACGCATAGTACAAAATTAGCTTGTATCTCCAAAACTACACGTTGTATCTCGAAAAGAATTGTTGTGGCGTGTACGTCTTAACATGTAGCATCTAAAGAGAACCAAAAGGAGAATTTTCTTTCGTCAAAATTTTTCAGAAAATCACGTTTTAAGGAAATCCCGCATCGTGCGAAATTATCTTGTTTTTCCTAAACAACACGTTGTAAGTCGAAAAGCTTTCATGTTGCGTGTATGTCTAAGTGTGTAGCCTCAAAAGAGAAGGCACAGGACAGTTTTCTCTCGAAAGGATATGTAAGAATACCACTTCATAAGGAAATACAGTTTTGCAGAGTAAAGACATATACGTACGCATTGGAAACTCTTTACGAGAAGAAATAACGCATAGTACAAAATTAGCTTGTATCTCCAAAACTACACGTTGTATCTCGAAAAGAATTGTTGTGGCGTGTACGTCTTAACATGTAGCATCTAAAGAGAACCAAAAGGAGAATTTTCTTTCGTCAAAATTTTTCAGAAAATCACGTTTTAAGGAAATCCCGCATCGTGCGAAATTATCTTGTTTTTCCTAAACAACACGTTGTAAGTCGAAAAGCTTTCATGTTGCGTGTATGTCTAAGTGTGTAGCCTCAAAAGAGAAGGCACAGGACAGTTTTCTCTCGAAAGGATATGTAAGAATACCACTTCATAAGGAAATACAGTTTTGCAGAGTAAAGACATATACGTACGCATTGGAAACTCTTTACGAGAAGAAATAACGCATAGTACAAAATTAGCTTGTATCTCCAAAACTACACGTTGTATCTCGAAAAGAATTGTTGTGGCGTGTACGTCTTAACGTGTAGCATCTAAAGAGAACCAATAGAAGAATTTTCTTTCGTCAAAATTTTTCAGAAAATCACGTTTTAAGGAAATCCCGCATCGTGCGAAATTATCTTGTTTTTTCCTAAACAACAAGTTGTAAGTCGAAAAGCTTTCATGTTGCGTGTATGTCTAAGTGTGTAGCCTCAAAAGAGAAGGCACAGGACAGTTTTCTCTCGAAAGGATATGTAAGAATACCACTTCATAAGGAAATACAGTTTTGCAGAGTAAAGACATATACGTACGCATTGGAAACTCTTTACGAGAAGAAATAACGCATAGTACAAAATTAGCTTGTATCTCCAAAACTACACGTTGTATCTCGAAAAGAATTGTTGTGGCGTGTACGTCTTAACATGTAGCATCTAAAGAGAACCAAAAGGAGAATTTTCTTTCGTCAAAATTTTTCAGAAAATCACGTTTTAAGGAAATCCCGCATCGTGCGAAATTATCTTGTTTTTCCTAAACAACACGTTGTAAGTCGAAAAGCTTTCATGTTGCGTGTATGTCTAAGTGTGTAGCCTCAAAAGAGAAGGCACAGGACAGTTTTCTCTCGAAAGGATATGTAAGAATACCACTTCATAAGGAAATACAGTTTTGCAGAGTAAAGACATATACGTACGCATTGGAAACTCTTTACGAGAAGAAATAACGCATAGTACAAAATTAGCTTGTATCTCCAAAACTACACGTTGTATCTCGAAAAGAATTGTTGTGGCGTGTACGTCTTAACATGTAGCATCTAAAGAGAACCAAAAGGAGAATTTTCTTTCGTCAAAATTTTTCAGAAAATCACGTTTTAAGGAAATCCCGCATCGTGCGAAATTATCTTGTTTTTCCTAAACAACACGTTGTAAGTCGAAAAGCTTTCATGTTGCGTGTATGTCTAAGTGTGTAGCCTCAAAAGAGAAGGCACAGGACAGTTTTCTCTCGAAAGGATATGTAAGAATACCACTTCATAAGGAAATACAGTTTTGCAGAGTAAAGACATATACGTACGCATTGGAAACTCTTTACGAGAAGAAATAACGCATAGTACAAAATTAGCTTGTATCTCCAAAACTACACGTTGTATCTCGAAAAGAATTGTTGTGGCGTGTACGTCTTAACATGTAGCATCTAAAGAGAACCAAAAGGAGAATTTTCTTTCGTCAAAATTTTTCAGAAAATCACGTTTTAAGGAAATCCCGCATCGTGCGAAATTATCTTGTTTTTCCTAAACAACACGTTGTAAGTCGAAAAGCTTTCATGTTGCGTGTATGTCTAAGTGTGTAGCCTCAAAAGAGAAGGCACAGGACAGTTTTCTCTCGAAAGGATATGTAAGAATACCACTTCATAAGGAAATACAGTTTTGCAGAGTAAAGACATATACGTACGCATTGGAAACTCTTTACGAGAAGAAATAACGCATAGTACAAAATTAGCTTGTATCTCCAAAACTACACGTTGTATCTCGAAAAGAATTGTTGTGGCGTGTACGTCTTAACATGTAGCATCTAAAGAGAACCAAAAGGAGAATTTTCTTTCGTCAAAATTTTTCAGAAAATCACGTTTTAAGGAAATCCCGCATCGTGCGAAATTATCTTGTTTTTCCTAAACAACACGTTGTAAGTCGAAAAGCTTTCATGTTGCGTGTATGTCTAAGTGTGTAGCCTCAAAAGAGAAGGCACAGGACAGTTTTCTCTCGAAAGGATATGTAAGAATACCACTTCATAAGGAAATACAGTTTTGCAGAGTAAAGACATATACGTACGCATTGGAAACTCTTTACGAGAAGAAATAACGCATAGTACAAAATTAGCTTGTATCTCCAAAACTACACGTTGTATCTCGAAAAGAATTGTTGTGGCGTGTACGTCTTAACATGTAGCATCTAAAGAGAACCAAAAGGAGAATTTTCTTTCGTCAAAATTTTTCAGAAAATCACGTTTTAAGGAAATCCCGCATCGTGCGAAATTATCTTGTTTTTCCTAAACAACACGTTGTAAGTCGAAAAGCTTTCATATTGCGTGTATGTCTAAGTGTGTAGCCTCAAAAGAGAAGGCACAGGACAGTTTTCTCTCGAAAGGATATGTAAGAATACCACTTCATAAGGAAATACAGTTTTGCAGAGTAAAGACATATACGTACGCATTGGAAACTCTTTACGAGAAGAAATAACGCATAGTACAAAATTAGCTTGTATCTCCAAAACTACACGTTGTATCTCGAAAAGAATTGTTGTGGCGTGTACGTCTTAACATGTAGCATCTAAAGAGAACGAAAAGGAGAATTTTCTTTCGTCAAAATTTTTCAGAAAATCACGTTTTAAGGAAATCCCGCATCGTGCGAAATTATCTTGTTTTTCCTAAACAACACGTTGTAAGTCGAAAAGCTTTCATGTTGCGTGTATGTCTAAGTGTGTAGCCTCAAAAGAGAAGGCACAGGACAGTTTTCTCTCGAAAGGATATGTAAGAATACCACTTCATAAGGAAATACAGTTTTGCAGAGTAAAGACATATACGTACGCATTGGAAACTCTTTACGAGAAGAAATAACGCATAGTACAAAATTAGCTTGTATCTCCAAAACTACACGTTGTATCTCGAAAAGAATTGTTGTGGCGTGTACGTCTTAACATGTAGCATCTAAAGAGAACCAAAAGGAGAATTTTCTTTCGTCAAAATTTTTCAGAAAATCACGTTTTAAGGAAATCCCGCATCGTGCGAAATTATCTTGTTTTTCCTAAACAACACGTTGTAAGTCGAAAAGCTTTCATGTTGCGTGTATGTCTAAGTGTGTAGCCTCAAAAGAGAAGGCACAGGACAGTTTTCTCTCGAAAGGATATGTAAGAATACCACTTCATAAGGAAATACAGTTTTGCAGAGTAAAGACATATACGTACGCATTGGAAACTCTTTACGAGAAGAAATAACGCATAGTACAAAATTAGCTTGTATCTCCAAAACTACACGTTGTATCTCGAAAAGAATTGTTGTGGCGTGTACGTCTTAACATGTAGCATCTAAAGAGAACCAAAAGGAGAATTTTCTTTCGTCAAAATTTTTCAGAAAATCACGTTTTAAGGAAATCCCGCATCGTGCGAAATTATCTTGTTTTTCCTAAACAACACGTTGTAAGTCGAAAAGCTTTCATGTTGCGTGTATGTCTAAGTGTGTAGCCTCAAAAGAGAAGGCACAGGACAGTTTTCTCTCGAAAGGATATGTAAGAATACCACTTCATAGGGAAATACAGTTTTGCAGAGTAAAGACATATACGTACGCATTGGAAACTCTTTACGAGAAGAAATAACGCATAGTACAAAATTAGCTTGTATCTCCAAAACTACACGTTGTATCTCGAAAAGAATTGTTGTGGCGTGTACGTCTTAACATGTAGCATCTAAAGAGAACCAAAAGGAGAATTTTCTTTCGTCAAAATTTTTCAGAAAATCACGTTTTAAGGAAATCCCGCATCGTGCGAAATTATCTTGTTTTTCCTAAACAACACGTTGTAAGTCGAAAAGCTTTCATGTTGCGTGTATGTCTAAGTGTGTAGCCTCAAAAGAGAAGGCACAGGACAGTTTTCTCTCGAAAGGATATGTAAGAATACCACTTCATAAGGAAATACAGTTTTGCAGAGTAAAGACATATACGTACGCATTGGAAACTCTTTACGAGAAGAAATAACGCATAGTACAAAATTAGCTTGTATCTCCAAAACTACACGTTGTATCTCGAAAAGAATTGTTGTGGCGTGTACGTCTTAACATGTAGCATCTAAAGAGAACCAAAAGGAGAATTTTCTTTCGTCAAAATTTTTCAGAAAATCACGTTTTAAGGAAATCCCGCATCGTGCGAAATTATCTTGTTTTTCCTAAACAACACGTTGTAAGTCGAAAAGCTTTCATGTTGCGTGTATGTCTAAGTGTGTAGCCTCAAAAGAGAAGGCACAGGACAGTTTTCTCTCGAAAGGATATGTAAGAATACCACTTCATAAGGAAATACAGTTTTGCAGAGTAAAGACATATACTTACGCATTGGAAACTCTTTACGAGAAGAAATAACGCATAGTACAAAATTAGCTTGTATCTCCAAAACTACACGTTGTATCTCGAAAAGAATTGTTGTGGCGTGTACGTCTTAACATGTAGCATCTAAAGAGAACCAAAAGGAGAATTTTTCTTTCGTCAAAATTTTTCAGAAAATCACGTTTTAAGGAAATCCCGCATCGTGCGAAATTATCTTGTTTTTCCTAAACAACACGTTGTAAGTCGAAAAGCTTTCATGTTGCGTGTATGTCTAAGTGTGTAGCCTCAAAAGAGAAGGCACAGGACAGTTTTCTCTCGAAAGGATATGTAAGAATACCACTTCATAAGGAAATACAGTTTTGCAGAGTAAAGACATATACGTACGCATTGGAAACTCTTTACGAGAAGAAATAACGCATAGTACAAAATTAGCTTGTATCTGCAAAACTACACGTTGTATCTCGAAAAGAATTGTTGTGGCGTGTACGTCTTAACATGTAGCATCTAAAGAGAACCAAAAGGAGAATTTTCTTTCGTCAAAATTTTTCAGAAAATCACGTTTTAAGGAAATCCCGCATCGTGCGAAATTATCTTGTTTTTCCTAAACAACACGTTGTAAGTCGAAAAGCTTTCATGTTGCGTGTATGTCTAAGTGTGTAGCCTCAAAAGAGAAGGCACAGGACAGTTTTCTCTCGAAAGGATATGTAAGAATACCACTTCATAAGGAAATACAGTTTTGCAGAGTAAAGACATATACGTACGCATTGGAAACTCTTTACGAGAAGAAATAACGCATAGTACAAAATTAGCTTGTATCTCCAAAACTACACGTTGTATCTCGAAAAGAATTGTTGTGGCGTGTACGTCTTAACATGTAGCATCTAAAGAGAACCAAAAGGAGAATTTTCTTTCGTCAAAATTTTTCAGAAAATCACGTTTTAAGGAAATCCCGCATCGTGCGAAATTATCTTGTTTTTCCTAAACAACACGTTGTAAGTCGAAAAGCTTTCATGTTGCGTGTATGTCTAAGTGTGTAGCCTCAAAAGAGAAGGCACAGGACAGTTTTCTCTCGAAAGGATATGTAAGAATACCACTTCATAAGGAAATACAGTTTTGCAGAGTAAAGACATATACTTACGCATTGGAAACTCTTTACGAGAAGAAATAACGCATAGTACAAAATTAGCTTGTATCTCCAAAACTACACGTTGTATCTCGAAAAGAATTGTTGTGGCGTGTACGTCTTAACATGTAGCATCTAAAGAGAACCAAAAGGAGAATTTTCTTTCGTCAAAATTTTTCAGAAAATCACGTTTTAAGGAAATCCCGCATCGTGCGAAATTATCTTGTTTTTCCTAAACAACACGTTGTAAGTCGAAAAGCTTTCATGTTGCGTGTATGTCTAAGTGTGTAGGCCTCAAAAGAGAAGGCACAGGACAGTTTTCTCTCGAAAGGATATGTAAGAATACCACTTCATAGGGAAATACAGTTTTGCAGAGTAAAGACATATACGTACGCATTGGAAACTCTTTACGAGAAGAAATAACGCATAGTACAAAATTAGCTTGTATCTCCAAAACTACACGTTGTATCTCGAAAAGAATTGTTGTGGCGTGTACGTCTTAACATGTAGCATCTAAAGAGAACCAAAAGGAGATTTTCTTTCGTCAAAATTTTTCAGAAAATCACGTTTTAAGGAAATCCCGCATCGTGCGAAATTATCTTGTTTTTCCTAAACAACACGTTGTAAGTCGAAAAGCTTTCATGTTGCGTGTATGTCTAAGTGTGTAGCCTCAAAAGAGAAGGCACAGGACAGTTTTCTCTCGAAAGGATATGTAAGAATACCACTTCATAAGGAAATACAGTTTTGCAGAGTAAAGACATATACGTACGCATTGGAAACTCTTTACGAGAAGAAATAACGCATAGTACAAAATTAGCTTGTATCTCCAAAACTACACGTTGTATCTCGAAAAGAATTGTTGTGGCGTGTACGTCTTAACATGTAGCATCTAAAGAGAACCAAAAGGAGAATTTTCTTTCGTCAAAATTTTTCAGAAAATCACGTTTTAAGGAAATCCCGCATCGTGCGAAATTATCTTGTTTTTCCTAAACAACACGTTGTAAGTCGAAAAGCTTTCATGTTGCGTGTATGTCTAAGTGTGTAGCCTCAAAAGAGAAGGCACAGGACAGTTTTCTCTCGAAAGGATATGTAAGAATACCACTTCATAAGGAAATACAGTTTTTGCAGAGTAAAGACATATACTTACGCATTGGAAACTCTTTACGAGAAGAAATAACGCATAGTACAAAATTAGCTTGTATCTCCAAAACTACACGTTGTATCTCGAAAAGAATTGTTGTGGCGTGTACGTCTTAACATGTAGCATCTAAAGAGAACCAAAAGGAGAATTTTCTTTCGTCAAAATTTTTCAGAAAATCACGTTTTAAGGAAATCCCGCATCGTGCGAAATTATCTTGTTTTTCCTAAACAACACGTTGTAAGTCGAAAAGCTTTCATGTTGCGTGTATGTCTAAGTGTGTAGCCTCAAAAGAGAAGGCACAGGACAGTTTTCTCTCGAAAGGATATGTAAGAATACCACTTCATAAGGAAATACAGTTTTGCAGAGTAAAGACATATACGTACGCATTGGAAACTCTTTACGAGAAGAAATAACGCATAGTACAAAATTAGCTTGTATCTGCAAAACTACACGTTGTATCTCGAAAAGAATTGTTGTGGCGTGTACGTCTTAACATGTAGCATCTAAAGAGAACCAAAAGGAGAATTTTCTTTCGTCAAAATTTTTCAGAAAATCACGTTTTAAGGAAATCCCGCATCGTGCGAAATTATCTTGTATTTCCTAAACAACACGTTGTAAGTCGAAAAGCTTTCATGTTGCGTGTATGTCTAAGTGTGTAGCCTCAAAAGAGAAGGCACAGGACAGTTTTCTCTCGAAAGGATATGTAAGAATACCACTTCATAAGGAAATACAGTTTTGCAGAGTAAAGACATATACGTACGCATTGGAAACTCTTTACGAGAAGAAATAACGCATAGTACAAAATTAGCTTGTATCTCCAAAACTACACGTTGTATCTCGAAAAGAATTGTTGTGGCGTGTACGTCTTAACATGTAGCATCTAAAGAGAACCAAAAGGAGAATTTTCTTTCGTCAAAATTTTTCAGAAAATCACGTTTTAAGGAAATCCCGCATCGTGCGAAATTATCTTGTTTTTCCTAAACAACACGTTGTAAGTCGAAAAGCTTTCATGTTGCGTGTATGTCTAAGTGTGTAGCCTCAAAAGAGAAGGCACAGGACAGTTTTCTCTCGAAAGGATATGTAAGAATACCACTTCATAAGGAAATACAGTTTTGCAGAGTAAAGACATATACGTACGCATTGGAAACTCTTTACGAGAAGAAATAACGCATAGTACAAAATTAGCTTGTATCTCCAAAACTACACGTTGTATCTCGAAAAGAATTGTTGTGGCGTGTACGTCTTAACATGTATCATCTAAAGAGAACCAAAAGGAGAATTTTCTTTCGTCAAAATTTTTCAGAAAATCACGTTTTAAGGAAATCCCGCATCGTGCGAAATTATCTTGTTTTTCCTAAACAACACGTTGTAAGTCGAAAAGCTTTCATGTTGCGTGTATGTCTAAGTGTGTAGCCTCAAAAGAGAAGGCACAGGACAGTTTTCTCTCGAAAGGATATGTAAGAATACCACTTCATAAGGAAATACAGTTTTGCAGAGTAAAGACATATACGTACGCATTGGAAACTCTTTACGAGAAGAAATAACGCATAGTACAAAATTAGCTTGTATCTCCAAAACTACACGTTGTATCTCGAAAAGAATTGTTGTGGCGTGTACGTCTTAACATGTAGCATCTAAAGAGAACCAAAAGGAGAATTTTCTTTCGTCAAAATTTTTCAGAAAATCACGTTTTAAGGAAATCCCGCATCATGCGAAATTATCTTGTTTTTCCTAAACAACACGTTGTAAGTCGAAAAGCTTTCATGTTGCGTGTATGTCTAAGTGTGTAGCCTCAAAAGAGAAGGCACAGGACAGTTTTCTCTCGAAAGGATATGTAAGAATACCACTTCATAAGGAAATACAGTTTTGCAGAGTAAAGACATATACGTACGCATTGGAAACTCTTTACGAGAAGAAATAACGCATAGTACAAAATTAGCTTGTATCTCCAAAACTACACGTTGTATCTCGAAAAGAATTGTTGTGGCGTATACGTCTTAACATGTAGCATCTAAAGAGAACCAAAAGGAGAATTTTCTTTCGTCAAAATTTTTCAGAAAATCACGTTTTAAGGAAATCCCGCATCGTGCGAAATTATCTTGGTTTTTCCTAAACAACACTTTGTAAGTCGAAAAGCTTTCATCTTGCGTGTATGTCTAAGTGTGTAGCCTCAAAAGAGAAGGCACAGGACAGTTTTCTCTCGAAAGGATATGTAAGAATACCACTTCATAAGGAAATACAGTTTTGCAGAGTAAAGACATATACGTACGCATTGGAAACTCTTTACGAGAAGAAATAACGCATAGTACAAAATTGGCTTGTATCTCCAAAACTACACGTTGTATCTCGAAATGAATTGTTGTGGCGTGTACGTCCTAACGTGTAGCATCTAAAGAGAACCAAAAGGAGAATTTTCTTTCGTCAAAATTTTTCAGAAAATCACGTTTTAAGGAAATCGCGTATCGTGCGAAATTATCTTGTTTTTCCTAAACAACACGTTGTAAGTCGAAAAGCTTTCATGTTGCGTGTATGTCTAAGTGTGTAGCCTCAAAAGAGAAGGCACAGGACA
>NW_026263415.1:0-85716 GCF_947179515.1 Apodemus sylvaticus
CTTCTCTTTTGAGGCTACACACGTAGACATACACGCAACATGAAAGCTTTTCGACTTACAACGTGTTGTTTAGGAAAAACAAGATAATTTCGCACGATGCGGGATTTCCTTAAAACGTGATTTTCTGAAAAATTTTGACGAAAGAAAATTCTCGCTTTTGGTTCTCTTTAGATGCTACATGTTAAGACGTACACGCCACAACAATTCTTTTCGAGATACAACGTGTAGTTTTGGAGATACAAGCTAATTTTGTACTATGCGTTATTTCTTCTCGTAAAGAGTTTCCAATGCGTACGTATATGTCTTTACTCTGCAAAACTGTATTTCCTTATGAAGTGGTATTCTTACATATCCTTTCGAGAGAAAACTGTCCTGTGCCTTCTCTTTTGAGGCTACACACTTAGACATACACGCAACATGAAAGCTTTTCGACTTACAACGTGTTGTTTAGGAAAAACAAGATAATTTCGCACGATGCGGGATTTCCTTAAAACGTGATTTTCTGAAAATTTTGACGAAAGAAAATTCTCCTTTTGGTTCTCTTTAGATGCTACATGTTAAGACGTACACGCCACAACAATTCTTTTCGAGATACAACGTGTAGTTTTGGAGATACAAGCTAATTTTGTACTATGCGTTATTTCTTCTCGTAAAGAGTTTCCAATGCGTACGTATATGTCTTTACTCTGCAAAACTGTATTTCCTTATGAAGTGGTATTCTTACATATCCTTTCGAGAGAAAACTGTCCTGTGCCTTCTCTTTTGAGGCTACACACTTAGACATACACGCAACATGAAAGCTTTTCGACTTACAACGTGTTGTTTAGGAAAAAACAAGATAATTTCGCACGATGCGGGATTTCCTTAAAACGTGATTTTCTGAAAAATTTTGACGAAAGAAAATTCTCCTTTTGGTTCTCTTTAGATGCTACATGTTAAGACGTACACGCCACAACAATTCTTTTCGAGATACAACGTGTAGTTTTGGAGATACAAGCTAATTTTGTACTATGCGTTATTTCTTCTCTTAAAGAGTTTCCAATGCGTACGTATATGTCTTTACTCTGCAAAACTGTATTTCCTTATGAAGTGGTATTCTTACATATCCTTTCGAGAGAAAACTGTCCTGTGCCTTCTCTTTTGAGGCTACACACTTAGACATACACGCAACATGAAAGCTTTTCGACTTACAACGTGTTGTTTAGGAAAAACAAGATAATTTCGCACGATGCGGGATTTCCTTAAAACGTGATTTTCTGAAAAATTTTGACGAAAGAAAATTCTCCTTTTGGTTCTCTTTAGATGCTACATGTTAAGACGTACACGCCACAACAATTCTTTTCGAGATACAACGTGTAGTTTTGGAGATACAAGCTAATTTTGTACTATGCGTTATTTCTTCTCGTAAAGAGTTTCCAATGCGTACGTATATGTCTTTACTCTGCAAAACTGTATTTCCTTATGAAGTGGTATTCTTACATATCCTTTCGAGAGAAAACTGGCCTGTGCCTTCTCTTTTGAGGCTACACACTTAGACATACACGCAACATGAAAGCTTTTCGACTTACAACGTGTTGTTTAGGAAAAACAAGATAATTTCGCACGATGCGGGATTTCCTTAAAACGTGATTTTCTGAAAAATTTTGACGAAAGAAAATTCTCCTTTTGGTTCTCTTTAGATGCTACATGTTAAGACGTACACGCCACAAGCAATTCTTTTCGAGATACAACGTGTAGTTTTGGAGATACAAGCTAATTTTGTACTAATGCGTTATTTCTTCTCGTAAAGAGTTTCCAATGCGTACGTATATGTCTTTACTCTGCAAAACTGTATTTCCTGTTGAAGTGGTATTCTTACATATCCTTTCGAGAGAAAACTGTCCTGTGCCTTCTCTTTTGAGGCTACACACTTAGACATACACGCAACATGAAAGCTTTTCGACTTACAACGTGTTGTTTAGGAAAAACAAGATAATTTCGCACGATGCGGGATTTCCTTAAAACGTGATTTTCTGAAAAATTTTGACGAAAGAAAATTCTCCTTTTGGTTCTCTTTAGATGCTACATGTTAAGACGTACACGCCACAACAATTCTTTTCGAGATACAACGTGTAGTTTTGGAGATACAAGCTAATTTTGTACTATGCGTTATTTCTTCTCTTAAAGAGTTTCCAATGCGTACGTATATGTCTTTACTCTGCAAACTGTATTTCCTTATGAAGTGGTATTCTTACATATCCTTTCGAGAGAAAACTGTCCTGTGCCTTCTCTTTTGAGGCTACACACTTAGACATACACGCAACATGAAAGCTTTTCGACTTACAACGTGTTGTTTAGGAAAAACAAGATAATTTCGCACGATGCGGGATTTCCTTAAAACGTGATTTTCTGAAAAATTTTGACGAAAGAAAATTCTCCTTTTGGTTCTCTTTAGATGCTACATGTTAAGACGTACACGCCACAACAATTCTTTTCGAGATACAACGTGTAGTTTTGGAGATACAAGCTAATTTTGTACTATGCGTTATTTCTTCTCGTAAAGAGTTTCCAATGCGTACGTATATGTCTTTACTCTGCAAAACTGTATTTCCTTATGAAGTGGTATTCTTACATATCCTTTCGAGAGAAAACTGTCCTGTGCCTTCTCTTTTGAGGCTACACACGTAGACATACACGCAACATGAAAGCTTTTCGACTTACAACGTGTTGTTTAGGAAAAACAAGATAATTTCGCACGATGCGGGATTTCCTTAAAACGTGATTTTCTGAAAAATTTTGACGAAAGAAAATTCTCCTTTTGGTTCTCTTTAGATGCTACATGTTAAGACGTACACGCCACAACAATTCTTTTCGAGATACAACGTGTAGTTTTGGAGATACAAGCTAATTTTGTACTATGCGTTATTTCTTCTCGTAAAGAGTTTCCAATGCGTACGTATATGTCTTTACTCTGCAAAACTGTATTTCCTTATGAAGTGGTATTCTTACATATCCTTTCGAGAGAAAACTGTCCTGTGCCTTCTCTTTTGAGGCTACACACTTAGACATACACGCAACATGAAAGCTTTTCGACTTACAACGTGTTGTTTAGGAAAAACAAGATAATTTCGCACGATGCGGGATTTCCTTAAAACGTGATTTTCTGAAAAATTTTGACGAAAGAAAATTCTCTTTTTGGTTCTCTTTAGATGCTACATGTTAAGACGTACACGCCACAACAATTCTTTTCGAGATACAACGTGTAGTTTTGGAGATACAAGCTAATTTTGTACTATGCGTTATTTCTTCTCGTAAAGAGTTTCCAATGCGTACGTATATGTCTTTACTCTGCAAAACTGTATTTCCTCATGAAGTGGTATTCTTACATATCCTTTCGAGAGAAAACTGTCCTGTGCCTTCTCTTTTGAGGCTACACACTTAGACATACACGCAACATGAAAGCTTTTCGACTTACAACGTGTTGTTTAGGAAAAACAAGATAATTTCGCACGATGCGGGATTTCCTTAAAACGTGATTTTCTGAAAAATTTTGACGAAAGAAAATTCTCCTTTTGGTTCTCTTTAGATGCTACATGTTAAGACGTACACGCCACAACAATTCTTTTCGAGATACAACGTGTAGTTTTGGAGATACAAGCTAATTTTGTACTATGCGTTATTTCTTCTCTTAAAGAGTTTCCAATGCGTACGTATATGTCTTTACTCTGCAAAACTGTATTTCCTTATGAAGTGGTATTCTTACATATCCTTTCGAGAGAAAACTGTCCTGTGCCTTCTCTTTTGAGGCTACACACTTAGACATACACGCAACATGAAAGCTTTTCGACTTACAACGTGTTGTTTAGGAAAAACAAGATAATTTCGCACGATGCGGGATTTCCTTAAAACGTGATTTTCTGAAAAATTTTGACGAAAGAAAATTCTCCTTTTGGTTCTCTTTAGATGCTACATGTTAAGACGTACACGCCACAACAATTCTTTTCGAGATACAACGTGTAGTTTTGGAGATACAAGCTAATTTTGTACTATGCGTTATTTCTTCTCGTAAAGAGTTTCCAATGCGTACGTATATGTCTTTACTCTGCAAAACTGTATTTCCTTATGAAGTGGTATTCTTACATATCCTTTCGAGAGAAAACTGTCCTGTGCCTTCTCTTTTGAGGCTACACACGTAGACATACACGCAACATGAAAGCTTTTCGACTTACAACGTGTTGTTTAGGAAAAACAAGATAATTTCGCACGATGCGGGATTTCCTTAAAACGTGATTTTCTGAAAAATTTTGACGAAAGAAAATTCTCCTTTTGGTTCTCTTTAGATGCTACATGTTAAGACGTACACGCCACAACAATTCTTTTCGAGATACAACGTGTAGTTTTGGAGATACAAGCTAATTTTGTACTATGCGTTATTTCTTCTCGTAAAGAGTTTCCAATGCGTACGTATATGTCTTTACTCTGCAAAACTGTATTTCCTTATGAAGTGGTATTCTTACATATCCTTTCGAGAGAAAACTGTCCTGTGCCTTCTCTTTTGAGGCTACACACTTAGACATACACGCAACATGAAAGCTTTTCGACTTACAACGTGTTGTTTAGGAAAAACAAGATAATTTCGCACGATGCGGGATTTCCTTAAAACGTGATTTTCTGAAAAATTTTGACGAAAGAAAATTCTCTTTTTGGTTCTCTTTAGATGCTACATGTTAAGACGTACACGCCACAACAATTCTTTTCGAGATACAACGTGTAGTTTTGGAGATACAAGCTAATTTTGTACTATGCGTTATTTCTTCTCGTAAAGAGTTTCCAATGCGTACGTATATGTCTTTACTCTGCAAAACTGTATTTCCTCATGAAGTGGTATTCTTACATATCCTTTCGAGAGAAAACTGTCCTGTGCCTTCTCTTTTGAGGCTACACACTTAGACATACACGCAACATGAAAGCTTTTCGACTTACAACGTGTTGTTTAGGAAAAACAAGATAATTTCGCACGATGCGGGATTTCCTTAAAACGTGATTTTCTGAAAAATTTTGACGAAAGAAAATTCTCCTTTTGGTTCTCTTTAGATGCTACATGTTAAGACGTACACGCCACAACAATTCTTTTCGAGATACAACGTGTAGTTTTGGAGATACAAGCTAATTTTGTACTATGCGTTATTTCTTCTCGTAAAGAGTTTCCAATGCGTACGTATATGTCTTTACTCTGCAAAACTGTATTTCCTTATGAAGTGGTATTCTTACATATCCTTTCGAGAGAAAACTGTCCTGTGCCTTCTCTTTTGAGGCTACACACTTAAGACATACACGCAACATGAAAGCTTTTCGACTTACAACGTGTTGTTTAGGAAAAACAAGATAATTTCGCACGATGCGGGATTTCCTTAAAACGTGATTTTCTGAAAAATTTTGACGAAAGAAAATTCTCCTTTTGGTTCTCTTTAGATGCTACATGTTAAGACGTACACGCCACAACAATTCTTTTCGAGATACAACGTGTAGTTTTGGAGATACAAGCTAATTTTGTACTATGCGTTATTTCTTCTCTTAAAGAGTTTCCAATGCGTACGTGTATGTCTTTACTCTGCAAAACTGTATTTCCTTATGAAGTGGTATTCTTACATATCCTTTCGAGAGAAAACTGTCCTGTGCCTTCTCTTTTGAGGCTACACACTTAGACATACACGCAACATGAAAGCTTTTCGACTTACAACGTGTTGTTTAGGAAAAACAAGATAATTTCGCACGATGCGGGATTTCCTTAAAACGTGATTTTCTGAAAAATTTTGACGAAAGAAAATTCTCCTTTTGGTTCTCTTTAGATGCTACATGTTAAGACGTACACGCCACAACAATTCTTTTCTAGATACAACGTGTAGTTTTGGAGATACAAGCTAATTTTGTACTATGCGTTATTTCTTCTCGTAAAGAGTTTCCAATGCGTACGTATATGTCTTTACTCTGCAAAACTGTATTTCCTTATGAAGTGGTATTCTTACATATCCTTTCGAGAGAAAACTGTCCTGTGCCTTCTCTTTTGAGGCTACACACGTAGACATACACGCAACATGAAAGCTTTTCGACTTACAACGTGTTGTTTAGGAAAAACAAGATAATTTCGCACGATGCGGGATTTCCTTAAAACGTGATTTTCTGAAAAATTTTGACGAAAGAAAATTCTCCTTTTGGTTCTCTTTAGATGCTACATGTTAAGACGTACACGCCACAACAATTCTTTTCGAGATACAACGTGTAGTTTTGGAGATACAAGCTAATTTTGTACTATGCGTTATTTCTTCTCGTAAAGAGTTTCCAATGCGTACGTATATGTCTTTACTCTGCAAAACTGTATTTCCTTATGAAGTGGTATTCTTACATATCCTTTCGAGAGAAAACTGTCCTGTGCCTTCTCTTTTGAGGCTACACACGTAGACATACACGCAACATGAAAGCTTTTCGACTTACAACGTGTTGTTTAGGAAAAACAAGATAATTTCGCACGATGCGGGATTTCCTTAAAACGTGATTTTCTGAAAAATTTTGACGAAAGAAAATTCTCCTTTTGGTTCTCTTTAGATGCTACATGTTAAGACGTACACGCCACAACAATTCTTTTCGAGATACAACGTGTAGTTTTGGAGATACAAGCTAATTTTGTACTATGCGTTATTTCTTCTCGTAAAGAGTTTCCAATGCGTACGTATATGTCTTTACTCTGCAAAACTGTATTTCCTTATGAAGTGGTATTCTTACATATCCTTTCGAGAGAAAACTGTCCTGTGCCTTCTCTTTTGAGGCTACACACTTAGACATACACGCAACATGAAAGCTTTTCGACTTACAACGTGTTGTTTAGGAAAAACAAGATAATTTCGCACGATGCGGGATTTCCTTAAAACGTGATTTTCTGAAAAATTTTGACGAAAGAAAATTCTCCTTTTGGTTCTCTTTAGATGCTACATGTTAAGACGTACACGCCACAACAATTCTTTTCGAGATACAACGTGTAGTTTTGGAGATACAAGCTAATTTTGTACTATGCGTTATTTCTTCTCTTAAAGAGTTTCCAATGCGTACGTATATGTCTTTACTCTGCAAAACTGTATTTCCTTATGAAGTGGTATTCTTACATATCCTTTCGAGAGAAAACTGTCCTGTGCCTTCTCTTTTGAGGCTACACACTTAGACATACACGCAACATGAAAGCTTTTCGACTTACAACGTGTTATTTAGGAAAAACAAGATAATTTCGCACGATGCGGGATTTCCTTAAAACGTGATTTTCTGAAAAATTTTGACGAAAGAAAATTCTCCTTTTGGTTCTCTTTAGATGCTACATGTTAAGACGTACACGCCACAACAATTCTTTTCGAGATACAACGTGTAGTTTTGGAGATACAAGCTAATTTTGTACTATGCGTTATTTCTTCTCGTAAAGAGTTTCCAATGCGTACGTATATGTCTTTACTCTGCAAAACTGTATTTCCTCATGAAGTGGTATTCTTACATATCCTTTCGAGAGAAAACTGTCCTGTGCCTTCTCTTTTGAGGCTACACACTTAGACATACACGCAACATGAAAGCTTTTCGACTTACAACGTGTTGTTTAGGAAAAACAAGATAATTTCGCACGATGCGGGATTTCCTTAAAACGTGATTTTCTGAAAAATTTTGACGAAAGAAAATTCTCCTTTTGGTTCTCTTTAGATGCTACATGTTAAGACGTACACGCCACAACAATTCTTTTCGAGATACATCGTGTAGTTTTGGAGATACAAGCTAATTTTGTACTATGCGTTATTTCTTCTCGTAAAGAGTTTCCAATGCGTACGCATATGTCTTTACTCTGCAAAACTGTATTTCCTTATGAAGTGGTATTCTTACATATCCTTTCGAGAGAAAACTGTCCTGTGCCTTCTCTTTTGAGGCTACACACTTAGACATACACGCAACATGAAAGCTTTTCGACTTACAACGTGTTGTTTAGGAAAAACAAGATAATTTCGCACGATGCGGGATTTCCTTAAAACGTGATTTTCTGAAAAATTTTGACGAAAGAAAATTCTCCTTTTGGTTCTCTTTAGATGCTACATGTTAAGACGTACACGCCACAACAATTCTTTTCGAGATACAACGTGTAGTTTTGGAGATACAAGCTAATTTTGTACTATGCGTTATTTCTTCTCGTAAAGAGTTTCCAATGCGTACGTATATGTCTTTACTCTGCAAAACTGTATTTCCTTATGAAGTGGTATTCTTACATATCCTTTCGAGAGAAAACTGTCCTGTGCCTTCTCTTTTGAGGCTACACACTTAGACATACACGCAACATGAAAGCTTTTCGACTTACAACGTGTTGTTTAGGAAAAACAAGATAATTTCGCACGATGCGGGATTTCCTTAAAACGTGATTTTCTGAAAAATTTTGACGAAAGAAAATTCTCCTTTTGGTTCTCTTTAGATGCTACATGTTAAGACGTACACGCCACAACAATTCTTTTCGAGATACAACGTGTAGTTTTGGAGATACAAGCTAATTTTGTACTATGCGTTATTTCTTCTCTTAAAGAGTTTCCAATGCGTACGTATATGTCTTTACTCTGCAAAACTGTATTTCCTTATGAAGTGGTATTCTTACATATCCTTTCGAGAGAAAACTGTCCTGTGCCTTCTCTTTTGAGGCTACACACTTAGACATACACGCATCATGAAAGCTTTTCGACTTACAACGTGTTGTTTAGGAAAAACAAGATAATTTCGCACGATGCGGGATTTCCTTAAAACGTGATTTTCTGAAAAATTTTGACGAAAGAAAATTCTCCTTTTGGTTCTCTTTAGATGCTACATGTTAAGACGTACACGCCACAACAATTCTTTTCTAGATACAACGTGTAGTTTTGGAGATACAAGCTAATTTTGTACTATGCGTTATTTCTTCTCGTAAAGAGTTTCCAATGCGTACGTATATGTCTTTACTCTGCAAAACTGTATTTCCTTATGAAGTGGTATTCTTACATATCCTTTCGAGAGAAAACTGTCCTGTGCCTTCTCTTTTGAGGCTACACACGTAGACATACACGCAACATGAAAGCTTTTCGACTTACAACGTGTTGTTTAGGAAAAACAAGATAATTTCGCACGATGCGGGATTTCCTTAAAACGTGATTTTCTGAAAAATTTTGACGAAAGAAAATTCTCCTTTTGGTTCTCTTTAGATGCTACATGTTAAGACGTACACGCCACAACAATTCTTTTCGAGATACAACGTGTAGTTTTGGAGATACAAGCTAATTTTGTACTATGCGTTATTTCTTCTCGTAAAGAGTTTCCAATGCGTACGTATATGTCTTTACTCTGCAAAACTGTATTTCCTTATGAAGTGGTATTCTTACATATCCTTTCGAGAGAAAACTGTCCTGTGCCTTCTCTTTTGAGGCTACACACTTAGACATACACGCAACATGAAAGCTTTTCGACTTACAACGTGTTGTTTAGGAAAAACAAGATAATTTCGCACGATGCAGGATTTCCTTAAAACGTGATTTTCTGAAAAATTTTGACGAAAGAAAATTCTCCTTTTGGTTCTCTTTAGATGCTACATGTTAAGACGTACACGCCACAACAATTCTTTTCGAGATACAACGTGTAGTTTTGGAGATACAAGCTAATTTTGTACTATGCGTTATTTCTTCTCGTAAAGATTTTCCAATGCGTACGTATATGTCTTTACTCTGCAAAACTGTATTTCCCTATGAAGTGGTATTCTTACATATCCTTTCGAGAGAAAACTGTCCTGTGCCTTCTCTTTTGAGGCTACACACGTAGACATACACGCAACATGAAAGCTTTTCGACTTACAACGTGTTGTTTAGGAAAAACAAGATAATTTCGCACGATGCGGGATTTCCTTAAAACGTGATTTTCTGAAAAATTTTGACGAAAGAAAATTCTCCTTTTGGTTCTCTTTAGATGCTACATGTTAAGACGTACACGCCACAACAATTCTTTTCGAGATACAACGTGTAGTTTTGGAGATACAAGCTAATTTTGTACTATGCGTTATTTCTTCTCGTAAAGAGTTTCCAATGCGTACGTATATGTCTTTACTCTGCAAAACTGTATTTCCTTATGAAGTGGTATTCTTACATATCCTTTCGAGAGAAAACTGTCCTGTGCCTTCTCTTTTGAGGCTACACACTTAGACATACACGCAACATGAAAGCTTTTCGACTTACAACGTGTTGTTTAGGAAAAACAAGATAATTTCGCACGATGCGGGATTTCCTTAAAACGTGATTTTCTGAAAAATTTTGACGAAAGAAAATTCTCCTTTTGGTTCTCTTTAGATGCTACATGTTAAGACGTACACTCCACAACAATTCTTTTCGAGATACAACGTGTAGTTTTGGAGATACAAGCTAATTTTGTACTATGCGTTATTTCTTCTCGTAAAGAGTTTCCAATGCGTACGTATGTCTTTACTCTGCAAAACTGTATTTCCTTATGAAGTGGTATTCTTACATATCCTTTCGAGAGAAAACTGTCCTGTGCCTTCTCTTTTGAGGCTACACACGTAGACATACACGCAACATGAAAGCTTTTCGACTTACAACGTGTTGTTTAGGAAAAACAAGATAATTTCGCACGATGCGGGATTTCCTTAAAACGTGATTTTCTGAAAAATTTTGACGAAAGAAAATTCTCCTTTTGGTTCTCTTTAGATGCTACATGTTAAGACGTACACGCCACAACAATTCTTTTCGAGATACAACGTGTAGTTTTGGAGATACAAGCTAATTTTGTACTATGCCTTATTTCTTCTCGTAAAGAGTTTCCAATGCGTACGTGTATGTCTTTACTCTGCAAAACTGTATTTCCTTATGAAGTGGTATTCTTACATATCCTTTCGAGAGAAAACTGTCCTGTGCCTTCTCTTTTGAGGCTACACACTTAGACATACACGCAACATGAAAGCTTTTCGACTTACAACGTGTTGTTTAGGAAAAACAAGATAATTTCGCACGATGCGTGATTTCCTTAAAACGTGATTTTCTGAAAAATTTTGACGAAAGAAAATTCTCCTTTTGGTTCTCTTTAGATGCTACATGTTAAGACGTACACGCCACAACAATTCTTTTCTAGATACAACGTGTAGTTTTGGAGATACAAGCTAATTTTGTACTATGCGTTATTTCTTCTCGTAAAGAGTTTCCAATGCGTACGTATATGTCTTTACTCTGCAAAACTGTATTTCCTTATGAAGTGGTATTCTTACATATCCTTTCGAGAGAAAACTGTCCTGTGCCTTCTCTTTTGAGGCTACACACGTAGACATACACGCAACATGAAAGCTTTTCGACTTACAACGTGTTGTTTAGGAAAAACAAGATAATTTCGCACGATGCGGGATTTCCTTAAAACGTGATTTTCTGAAAAATTTTGACGAAAGAAAATTCTCCTTTTGGTTCTCTTTAGATGCTACATGTTAAGACGTACACGCCACAACAATTCTTTTCGAGATACAACGTGTAGTTTTGGAGATACAAGCTAATTTTGTACTATGCGTTATTTCTTCTCGTAAAGAGTTTCCAATGCGTACGTATATGTCTTTACTCTGCAAAACTGTATTTCCTTATGAAGTGGTATTCTTACATATCCTTTCGAGAGAAAACTGTCCTGTGCCTTCTCTTTTGAGGCTACACACTTAGACATACACGCAACATGAAAGCTTTTCGACTTACAACGTGTTGTTTAGGAAAAACAAGATAATTTCGCACGATGCGGGATTTCCTTAAAACGTGATTTTCTGAAAAATTTTGACGAAAGAAAATTCTCCTTTTGGTTCTCTTTAGATGCTACATGTTAAGACGTACACGCCACAACAATTCTTTTCGAGATACAACGTGTAGTTTTGGAGATACAAGCTAATTTTGTACTATGCGTTATTTCTTCTCGTAAAGAGTTTCCAATGCGTACGTATATGTCTTTACTCTGCAAAACTGTATTTCCTTATGAAGTGGTATTCTTACATATCCTTTCGAGAGAAAACTGTCCTGTGCCTTCTCTTTTGAGGCTACACACTTAGACATACACGCAACATGAAAGCTTTTCGACTTACAACGTGTTGTTTAGGAAAAACAAGATAATTTCGCACGATGCGGGATTTCCTTAAAACGTGATTTTCTGAAAAATTTTGACGAAAGAAAATTCTCCTTTTGGTTCTCTTTAGATGCTACATGTTAAGACGTACACGCCACAACAATTCTTTTCGAGATACAACGTGTAGTTTTGGAGATACAAGCTAATTTTGTACTATGCGTTATTTCTTCTCTTAAAGAGTTTCCAATGCGTACGTATATGTCTTTACTCTGCAAAACTGTATTTCCTTATGAAGTGGTATTCTTACATATCCTTTCGAGAGAAAACTGTCCTGTGCCTTCTCTTTTGAGGCTACACACTTAGACATACACGCAACATGAAAGCTTTTCGACTTACAACGTGTTATTTAGGAAAAACAAGATAATTTCGCACGATGCGGGATTTCCTTAAAACGTGATTTTCTGAAAAA
Source organism: Apodemus sylvaticus (assembly GCF_947179515.1). Taxonomy (NCBI): domain Eukaryota; kingdom Metazoa; phylum Chordata; class Mammalia; order Rodentia; family Muridae; genus Apodemus; species Apodemus sylvaticus. Next base: position 12,575 of record NW_026263415.1, read on the forward strand.
TTTTGACGAAAGAAAATTCTCCTTTTGGTTCTCTTTCGATGCTACATGTTAAGACGTACACGCCACAACAATTCTTTTCGAGATACAACGTGTAGTTTTGGAGATACAAGCTAATTTTGTACTATGCGTTATTTCTTCTCGTAAAGAGTTTCCAATGCGTACGTATATGTCTTTACTCTGCAAAACTGTATTTCCTCATGAAGTGGTATTCTTACATATCCTTTCGAGAGAAAACTGTCCTGTGCCTTCTCTTTTGAGGCTACACACTTAGACATACACGCAACATGAAAGCTTTTCGACTTACAACGTGTTGTTTAGGAAAAAACAAGATAATTTCGCACGATGCGGGATTTCCTTAAAACGTGATTTTCTGAAAAATTTTGACGAAAGAAAATTCTCCTTTTGGTTCTCTTTAGATGCTACATGTTAAGACGTACACGCCACAACAATTCTTTTCGAGATACATCGTGTAGTTTTGGAGATACAAGCTAATTTTGTACTATGCGTTATATCTTCTCGTAAAGAGTTTCCAATGCGTACGCATATGTCTTTACTCTGCAAAACTGTATTTCCTTATGAAGTGGTATTCTTACATATCCTTTCGAGAGAAAACTGTCCTGTGCCTTCTCTTTTGAGGCTACACACGTAGACATACACGCAACATGAAAGCTTTTCGACTTACAACGTGTTGTTTAGGAAAAACAAGATAATTTCGCACGATGCGGGATTTCCTTAAAACGTGATTTTCTGAAAAATTTTGACGAAAGAAAATTCTCCTTTTGGTTCTCTTTAGATGCTACATGTTAAGACGTACACGCCACAACAATTCTTTTCGAGATACAACGTGTAGTTTTGGAGATACAAGCTAATTTTGTACTATGCGTTATTTCTTCTCGTAAAGAGTTTCCAATGCGTACGTATATGTCTTTACTCTGCAAAACTGTATTTCCTTATGAAGTGGTATTCTTACATATCCTTTCGAGAGAAAACTGTCCTGTGCCTTCTCTTTTGAGGCTACACACTTAGACATACACGCAACATGAAAGCTTTTCGACTTACAACGTGTTGTTTAGGAAAAACAAGATAATTTCGCACGATGCGGGATTTCCTTAAAACGTGATTTTCTGAAAAATTTTGACGAAAGAAAATTCTCCTTTTGGTTCTCTTTAGATGCTACATGTTAAGACGTACACGCCACAACAATTCTTTTCGAGATACAACGTGTAGTTTTGGAGATACAAGCTAATTTTGTACTATGCGTTATTTCTTCTCTTAAAGAGTTTCCAATGCGTACGTATATGTCTTTACTCTGCAAAACTGTATTTCCTTATGAAGTGGTATTCTTACATATCCTTTCGAGAGAAAAACTGTCCTGTGCCTTCTCTTTTGAGGCTACACACTTAGACATACACGCAACATGAAAGCTTTTCGACTTACAACGTGTTATTTAGGAAAAACAAGATAATTTCGCACGATGCGGGATTTCCTTAAAACGTGATTTTCTGAAAAATTTTGACGAAAGAAAATTCTCCTTTTGGTTCTCTTTAGATGCTACATGTTAAGACGTACACGCCACAACAATTCTTTTCGAGATACAACGTGTAGTTTTGGAGATACAAGCTAATTTTGTACTATGCGTTATTTCTTCTCGTAAAGAGTTTCCAATGCGTACGTATATGTCTTTACTCTGCAAAACTGTATTTCCTCATGAAGTGGTATTCTTACATATCCTTTCGAGAGAAAACTGTCCTGTGCCTTCTCTTTTGAGGCTACACACTTAGACATACACGCAACATGAAAGCTTTTCGACTTACAACGTGTTGTTTAGGAAAAACAAGATAATTTCGCACGATGCGGGATTTCCTTAAAACGTGATTTTCTGAAAAATTTTGACGAAAGAAAATTCTCCTTTTGGTTCTCTTTAGATGCTACATGTTAAGACGTACACGCCACAACAATTCTTTTCGAGATACATCGTGTAGTTTTGGAGATACAAGCTAATTTTGTACTATGCGTTATTTCTTCTCGTAAAGAGTTTCCAATGCGTACGCATATGTCTTTACTCTGCAAAACTGTATTTCCCTTATGAAGTGGTATTCTTACATATCCTTTCGAGAGAAAACTGTCCTGTGCCTTCTCTTTTGAGGCTACACACTTAGACATACACGCAACATGAAAGCTTTTCGACTTACAACGTGTTGTTTAGGAAAAACAAGATAATTTCGCACGATGCGGGATTTCCTTAAAACGTGATTTTCTGAAAAATTTTGACGAAAGAAAATTCTCCTTTTGGTTCTCTTTAGATGCTACATGTTAAGACGTACACGCCACAACAATTCTTTTCGAGATACAACGTGTAGTTTTGGAGATACAAGCTAATTTTGTACTATGCGTTATTTCTTCTCGTAAAGAGTTTCATGCGTACGTATATGTCTTTACTCTGCAAAACTGTATTTCCTTATGAAGTGGTATTCTTACATATCCTTTCGAGAGAAAACTGTCCTGTGCCTTCTCTTTTGAGGCTACACACTTAGACATACACGCAACATGAAAGCTTTTTCGACTTACAACGTGTTGTTTAGGAAAAACAAGATAATTTCGCACGATGCGGGATTTCCTTAAAACGTGATTTTCTGAAAAATTTTGACGAAAGAAAATTCTCCTTTTGGTTCTCTTTAGATGCTACATGTTAAGACGTACACGCCACAACAATTCTTTTCGAGATACAACGTGTAGTTTTGGAGATACAAGCTAATTTTGTACTATGCGTTATTTCTTCTCTTAAAGAGTTTCCAATGCGTACGTATATGTCTTTACTCTGCAAAACTGTATTTCCTTATGAAGTGGTATTCTTACATATCCTTTCGAGAGAAAACTGTCCTGTGCCTTCTCTTTTGAGGCTACACACTTAGACATACACGCAACATGAAAGCTTTTCGACTTACAACGTGTTATTTAGGAAAAACAAGATAATTTCGCACGATGCGGGATTTCCTTAAAACGTGATTTTCTGAAAAATTTTGACGAAAGAAAATTCTCCTTTTGGTTCTCTTTCGATGCTACATGTTAAGACGTACACGCCACAACAATTCTTTTCGAGATACAACGTGTAGTTTTGGAGATACAAGCTAATTTTGTACTATGCGTTATTTCTTCTCGTAAAGAGTTTCCAATGCGTACGTATATGTCTTTACTCTGCAAAACTGTATTTCCTCATGAAGTGGTATTCTTACATATCCTTTCGAGAGAAAACTGTCCTGTGCCTTCTCTTTTGAGGCTACACACTTAGACATACACGCAACATGAAAGCTTTTCGACTTACAACGTGTTGTTTAGGAAAAACAAGATAATTTCGCACGATGCGGGATTTCCTTAAAACGTGATTTTCTGAAAAATTTTGACGAAAGAAAATTCTCCTTTTGGTTCTCTTTAGATGCTACATGTTAAGACGTACACGCCACAACAATTCTTTTCGAGATACATCGTGTAGTTTTGGAGATACAAGCTAATTTTGTACTATGCGTTATATCTTCTCGTAAAGAGTTTCCAATGCGTACGCATATGTCTTTACTCTGCAAAACTGTATTTCCTTATGAAGTGGTATTCTTACATATCCTTTCGAGAGAAAACTGTCCTGTGCCTTCTCTTTTGAGGCTACACACGTAGACATACACGCAACATGAAAGCTTTTCGACTTACAACCTGTTGTTTAGGAAAAACAAGATAATTTCGCACGATGCGGGATTTCCTTAAAACGTGATTTTCTGAAAAATTTTGACGAAAGAAAATTCTCCTTTTGGTTCTCTTTAGATGCTACATGTTAAGACGTACACGCCACAACAATTCTTTTCGAGATACAACGTGTAGTTTTGGAGATACAAGCTAATTTTGTACTATGCGTTATTTCTTCTCGTAAAGAGTTTCCAATGCGTACGTATATGTCTTTACTCTGCAAAACTCTATTTCCTTATGAAGTGGTATTCTTACATATCCTTTCGAGAGAAAACTGTCCTGTGCCTTCTCTTTTGAGGCTACACACTTAGACATACACGCAACATGAAAGCTTTTCGACTTACAACGTGTTGTTTAGGAAAAACAAGATAATTTCGCACGATGCGGGATTTCCTTAAAACGTGATTTTCTGAAAAATTTTGACGAAAGAAAATTCTCCTTTTGGTTCTCTTTAGATGCTACATGTTAAGACGTACACGCCACAACAATTCTTTTCGAGATACAACGTGTAGTTTTGGAGATACAAGCTAATTTTGTACTATGCGTTATTTCTTCTCTTAAAGAGTTTCCAATGCGTACGTATATGTCTTTACTCTGCAAAACTGTATTTCCTTATGAAGTGGTATTCTTACATATCCTTTCGAGAGAAAACTGTCCTGTGCCTTCTCTTTTGAGGCTACACACTTAGACATACACGCAACATGAAAGCTTTTCGACTTACAACGTGTTATTTAGGAAAAACAAGATAATTTCGCACGATGCGGGATTTCCTTAAAACGTGATTTTCTGAAAAATTTTGACGAAAGAAAATTCTCCTTTTGGTTCTCTTTAGATGCTACATGTTAAGACGTACACGCCACAACAATTCTTTTCGAGATACAACGTGTAGTTTTGGAGATACAAGCTAATTTTGTACTATGCGTTATTTCTTCTCGTAAAGAGTTTCCAATGCGTACGTATATGTCTTTACTCTGCAAAACTGTATTTCCTCATGAAGTGGTATTCTTACATATCCTTTCGAGAGAAAACTGTCCTGTGCCTTCTCTTTTGAGGCTACACACTTAGACATACACGCAACATGAAAGCTTTTCGACTTACAACGTGTTGTTTAGGAAAAACAAGATAATTTCGCACGATGCGGGATTTCCTTAAAACGTGATTTTCTGAAAAATTTTGACGAAAGAAAATTCTCCTTTTGGTTCTCTTTAGATGCTACATGTTAAGACGTACACGCCACAACAATTCTTTTCGAGATACATCGTGTAGTTTTGGAGATACAAGCTAATTTTGTACTATGCGTTATTTCTTCTCGTAAAGAGTTTCCAATGCGTACGCATATGTCTTTACTCTGCAAAACTGTATTTCCTTATGAAGTGGTATTCTTACATATCCTTTCGAGAGAAAACTGTCCTGTGCCTTCTCTTTTGAGGCTACACACTTAGACATACACGCAACATGAAAGCTTTTCGACTTACAACGTGTTGTTTAGGAAAAACAAGATAATTTCGCACGATGCGGGATTTCCTTAAAACGTGATTTTCTGAAAAATTTTGACGAAAGAAAATTCTCCTTTTGGTTCTCTTTAGATGCTACATGTTAAGACGTACACGCCACAACAATTCTTTTCGAGATACAACGTGTAGTTTTGGAGATACAAGCTAATTTTGTACTATGCGTTATTTCTTCTCGTAAAGAGTTTCCAATGCGTACGTATATGTCTTTACTCTGCAAAACTGTATTTCCTTATGAAGTGGTATTCTTACATATCCTTTCGAGAGAAAACTGTCCTGTGCCTTCTCTTTTGAGGCTACACACTTAGACATACACGCAACATGAAAGCTTTTCGACTTACAACGTGTTGTTTAGGAAAAACAAGATAATTTCGCACGATGCGGGATTTCCTTAAAACGTGATTTTCTGAAAAATTTTGACGAAAGAAAATTCTCCTTTTGGTTCTCTTTAGATGCTACATGTTAAGACGTACACGCCACAACAATTCTTTTCGAGATACAACGTGTAGTTTTGGAGATACAAGCTAATTTTGTACTATGCGTTATTTCTTCTCTTAAAGAGTTTCCAATGCGTACGTATATGTCTTTACTCTGCAAAACTGTATTTCCTTATGAAGTGGTATTCTTACATATCCTTTCGAGAGAAAACTGTCCTGTGCCTTCTCTTTTGAGGCTACACACTTAGACATACACGCAACATGAAAGCTTTTCGACTTACAACGTGTTGTTTAGGAAAAACAAGATAATTTCGCACGATGCGGGATTTCCTTAAAACGTGATTTTCTGAAAAATTTTGACGAAAGAAAATTCTCCTTTTGGTTCTCTTTAGATGCTACATGTTAAGACGTACACGCCACAACAATTCTTTTCTAGATACAACGTGTAGTTTTGGAGATACAAGCTAATTTTGTACTATGCGTTATTTCTTCTCGTAAAGAGTTTCCAATGCGTACGTATATGTCTTTACTCTGCAAAACTGTATTTCCTTATGAAGTGGTATTCTTACATATCCTTTCGAGAGAAAACTGTCCTGTGCCTTCTCTTTTGAGGCTACACACGTAGACATACACGCAACATGAAAGCTTTTCGACTTACAACGTGTTGTTTAGGAAAAACAAGATAATTTCGCACGATGCGGGATTTCCTTAAAACGTGATTTTCTGAAAAATTTTGACGAAAGAAAATTCTCCTTTTGGTTCTCTTTAGATGCTACATGTTAAGACGTACACGCCACAACAATTCTTTTCGAGATACAACGTGTAGTTTTGGAGATACAAGCTAATTTTGTACTATGCGTTATTTCTTCTCGTAAAGAGTTTCCAATGCGTACGTATATGTCTTTACTCTGCAAAACTGTATTTCCTTATGAAGTGGTATTCTTACATATCCTTTCGAGAGAAAACTGTCCTGTGCCTTCTCTTTTGAGGCTACACACTTAGACATACACGCAACATGAAAGCTTTTCGACTTACAACGTGTTGTTTAGGAAAAACAAGATAATTTCGCACGATGCAGGATTTCCTTAAAACGTGATTTTCTGAAAAATTTTGACGAAAGAAAATTCTCCTTTTGGTTCTCTTTAGATGCTACATGTTAAGACGTACACGCCACAACAATTCTTTTCGAGATACAACGTGTAGTTTTGGAGATACAAGCTAATTTTGTACTATGCGTTATTTCTTCTCGTAAAGATTTTCCAATGCGTACGTATATGTCTTTACTCTGCAAAACTGTATTTCCCTATGAAGTGGTATTCTTACATATCCTTTCGAGAGAAAACTGTCCTGTGCCTTCTCTTTTGAGGCTACACACGTAGACATACACGCAACATGAAAGCTTTTCGACTTACAACGTGTTGTTTAGGAAAAACAAGATAATTTCGCACGATGCGGGATTTCCTTAAAACGTGATTTTCTGAAAAATTTTGACGAAAGAAAATTCTCCTTTTGGTTCTCTTTAGATGCTACATGTTAAGACGTACACGCCACAACAATTCTTTTCGAGATACAACGTGTAGTTTTGGAGATACAAGCTAATTTTGTACTATGCGTTATTTCTTCTCGTAAAGAGTTTCCAATGCGTACGTATATGTCTTTACTCTGCAAAACTGTATTTCCTTATGAAGTGGTATTCTTACATATCCTTTCGAGAGAAAACTGTCCTGTGCCTTCTCTTTTGAGGCTACACACTTAGACATACACGCAACATGAAAGCTTTTCGACTTACAACGTGTTGTTTAGGAAAAACAAGATAATTTCGCACGATGCGGGATTTCCTTAAAACGTGATTTTCTGAAAAATTTTGACGAAAGAAAATTCTCCTTTTGGTTCTCTTTAGATGCTACATGTTAAGACGTACACGCCACAACAATTCTTTTCGAGATACAACGTGTAGTTTTGGAGATACAAGCTAATTTTGTACTATGCGTTATTTCTTCTCGTAAAGAGTTTCCAATGCGTACGTATGTCTTTACTCTGCAAAACTGTATTTCCTTATGAAGTGGTATTCTTACATATCCTTTCGAGAGAAAACTGTCCTGTGCCTTCTCTTTTGAGGCTACACACGTAGACATACACGCAACATGAAAGCTTTTCGACTTACAACGTGTTGTTTAGGAAAAACAAGATAATTTCGCACGATGCGGGATTTCCTTAAAACGTGATTTTCTGAAAAATTTTGACGAAAGAAAATTCTCCTTTTGGTTCTCTTTAGATGCTACATGTTAAGACGTACACGCCACAACAATTCTTTTCGAGATACAACGTGTAGTTTTGGAGATACAAGCTAATTTTGTACTATGCCTTATTTCTTCTCGTAAAGAGTTTCCAATGCGTACGTGTATGTCTTTACTCTGCAAAACTGTATTTCCTTATGAAGTGGTATTCTTACATATCCTTTCGAGAGAAAACTGTCCTGTGCCTTCTCTTTTGAGGCTACACACTTAGACATACACGCAACATGAAAGCTTTTCGACTTACAACGTGTTGTTTAGGAAAAACAAGATAATTTCGCACGATGCGGGATTTCCTTAAAACGTGATTTTCTGAAAAATTTTGACGAAAGAAAATTCTCCTTTTGGTTCTCTTTAGATGCTACATGTTAAGACGTACACGCCACAACAATTCTTTTCGAGATACAACGTGTAGTTTTGGAGATACAAGCTAATTTTGTACTATGCGTTATTTCTTCTCGTAAAGAGTTTCCAATGCGTACGTATATGTCTTTACTCTGCAAAACTGTATTTCCTCATGAAGTGGTATTCTTACATATCCTTTCGAGAGAAAACTGTCCTGTGCCTTCTCTTTTGAGGCTACACACTTAGACATACACGCAACATGAAAGCTTTTCGACTTACAACGTGTTGTTTAGGAAAAACAAGATAATTTCGCACGATGCGGGATTTCCTTAAAACGTGATTTTCTGAAAAATTTTGACGAAAGAAAATTCTCCTTTTGGTTCTCTTTAGATGCTACATGTTAAGACGTACACGCCACAACAATTCTTTTCGAGATACATCGTGTAGTTTTGGAGATACAAGCTAATTTTGTACTATGCGTTATTTCTTCTCGTAAAGAGTTTCCAATGCGTACGCATATGTCTTTACTCTGCAAAACTGTATTTCCTTATGAAGTGGTATTCTTACATATCCTTTCGAGAGAAAACTGTCCTGTGCCTTCTCTTTTGAGGCTACACACTTAGACATACACGCAACATGAAAGCTTTTCGACTTACAACGTGTTGTTTAGGAAAAACAAGATAATTTCGCACGATGCGGGATTTCCTTAAAACGTGATTTTCTGAAAAATTTTGACGAAAGAAAATTCTCCTTTTGGTTCTCTTTAGATGCTACATGTTAAGACGTACACGCCACAACAATTCTTTTCGAGATACAACGTGTAGTTTTGGAGATACAAGCTAATTTTGTACTATGCGTTATTTCTTCTCGTAAAGAGTTTCCAATGCGTACGTATATGTCTTTACTCTGCAAAACTGTATTTCCTTATGAAGTGGTATTCTTACATATCCTTTCGAGAGAAAACTGTCCTGTGCCTTCTCTTTTGAGGCTACACACTTAGACATACACGCAACATGAAAGCTTTTCGACTTACAACGTGTTGTTTAGGAAAAACAAGATAATTTCGCACGATGCGGGATTTCCTTAAAACGTGATTTTCTGAAAAATTTTGACGAAAGAAAATTCTCCTTTTGGTTCTCTTTAGATGCTACATGTTAAGACGTACACGCCACAACAATTCTTTTCGAGATACAACGTGTAGTTTTGGAGATACAAGCTAATTTTGTACTATGCGTTATTTCTTCTCTTAAAGAGTTTCCAATGCGTACGTATATGTCTTTACTCTGCAAAACTGTATTTCCTTATGAAGTGGTATTCTTACATATCCTTTCGAGAGAAAACTGTCCTGTGCCTTCTCTTTTGAGGCTACACACTTAGACATACACGCAACATGAAAGCTTTTCGACTTACAACGTGTTGTTTAGGAAAAACAAGATAATTTCGCACGATGCGGGATTTCCTTAAAACGTGATTTTCTGAAAAATTTTGACGAAAGAAAATTCTCCTTTTGGTTCTCTTTAGATGCTACATGTTAAGACGTACACGCCACAACAATTCTTTTCTAGATACAACGTGTAGTTTTGGAGATACAAGCTAATTTTGTACTATGCGTTATTTCTTCTCGTAAAGAGTTTCCAATGCGTACGTATATGTCTTTACTCTGCAAAACTGTATTTCCTTATGAAGTGGTATTCTTACATATCCTTTCGAGAGAAAACTGTCCTGTGCCTTCTCTTTTGAGGCTACACACGTAGACATACACGCAACATGAAAGCTTTTCGACTTACAACGTGTTGTTTAGGAAAAACAAGATAATTTCGCACGATGCGGGATTTCCTTAAAACGTGATTTTCTGAAAAATTTTGACGAAAGAAAATTCTCCTTTTGGTTCTCTTTAGATGCTACATGTTAAGACGTACACGCCACAACAATTCTTTTCGAGATACAACGTGTAGTTTTGGAGATACAAGCTAATTTTGTACTATGCGTTATTTCTTCTCGTAAAGAGTTTCCAATGCGTACGTATATGTCTTTACTCTGCAAAACTGTATTTCCTTATGAAGTGGTATTCTTACATATCCTTTCGAGAGAAAACTGTCCTGTGCCTTCTCTTTTGAGGCTACACACTTAGACATACACGCAACATGAAAGCTTTTCGACTTACAACGTGTTGTTTAGGAAAAACAAGATAATTTCGCACGATGCAGGATTTCCTTAAAACGTGATTTTCTGAAAAATTTTGACGAAAGAAAATTCTCCTTTTGGTTCTCTTTAGATGCTACATGTTAAGACGTACACGCCACAACAATTCTTTTCGAGATACAACGTGTAGTTTTGGAGATACAAGCTAATTTTGTACTATGCGTTATTTCTTCTCGTAAAGATTTTCCAATGCGTACGTATATGTCTTTACTCTGCAAAACTGTATTTCCCTATGAAGTGGTATTCTTACATATCCTTTCGAGAGAAAACTGTCCTGTGCCTTCTCTTTTGAGGCTACACACGTAGACATACACGCAACATGAAAGCTTTTCGACTTACAACGTGTTGTTTAGGAAAAACAAGATAATTTCGCACGATGCGGGATTTCCTTAAAACGTGATTTTCTGAAAAATTTTGACGAAAGAAAATTCTCCTTTTGGTTCTCTTTAGATGCTACATGTTAAGACGTACACGCCACAACAATTCTTTTCGAGATACAACGTGTAGTTTTGGAGATACAAGCTAATTTTGTACTATGCGTTATTTCTTCTCGTAAAGAGTTTCCAATGCGTACGTATATGTCTTTACTCTGCAAAACTGTATTTCCTTATGAAGTGGTATTCTTACATATCCTTTCGAGAGAAAACTGTCCTGTGCCTTCTCTTTTGAGGCTACACACTTAGACATACACGCAACATGAAAGCTTTTCGACTTACAACGTGTTGTTTAGGAAAAACAAGATAATTTCGCACGATGCGGGATTTCCTTAAAACGTGATTTTCTGAAAAATTTTGACGAAAGAAAATTCTCCTTTTGGTTCTCTTTAGATGCTACATGTTAAGACGTACACGCCACAACAATTCTTTTCGAGATACAACGTGTAGTTTTGGAGATACAAGCTAATTTTGTACTATGCGTTATTTCTTCTCGTAAAGAGTTTCCAATGCGTACGTATGTCTTTACTCTGCAAAACTGTATTTCCTTATGAAGTGGTATTCTTACATATCCTTTCGAGAGAAAACTGTCCTGTGCCCTTCTCTTTTGAGGCTACACACGTAGACATACACGCAACATGAAAGCTTTTCGACTTACAACGTGTTGTTTAGGAAAAACAAGATAATTTCGCACGATGCGGGATTTCCTTAAAACGTGATTTTCTGAAAAATTTTGACGAAAGAAAATTCTCCTTTTGGTTCTCTTTAGATGCTACATGTTAAGACGTACACGCCACAACAATTCTTTTCGAGATACAACGTGTAGTTTTGGAGATACAAGCTAATTTTGTACTATGCCTTATTTCTTCTCGTAAAGAGTTTCCAATGCGTACGTGTATGTCTTTACTCTGCAAAACTGTATTTCCTTATGAAGTGGTATTCTTACATATCCTTTCGAGAGAAAACTGTCCTGTGCCTTCTCTTTTGAGGCTACACACTTAGACATACACGCAACATGAAAGCTTTTCGACTTACAACGTGTTGTTTAGGAAAAACAAGATAATTTCGCACGATGCGGGATTTCCTTAAAACGTGATTTTCTGAAAAATTTTGACGAAAGAAAATTCTCCTTTTGGTTCTCTTTAGATGCTACATGTTAAGACGTACACGCCACAACAATTCTTTTCTAGATACAACGTGTAGTTTTGGAGATACAAGCTAATTTTGTACTATGCGTTATTTCTTCTCGTAAAGAGTTTCCAATGCGTACGTATATGTCTTTACTCTGCAAAACTGTATTTCCTTATGAAGTGGTATTCTTACATATCCTTTCGAGAGAAAACTGTCCTGTGCCTTCTCTTTTGAGGCTACACACGTAGACATACACGCAACATGAAAGCTTTTCGACTTACAACGTGTTGTTTAGGAAAAACAAGATAATTTCGCACGATGCGGGATTTCCTTAAAACGTGATTTTCTGAAAAATTTTGACGAAAGAAAATTCTCCTTTTGGTTCTCTTTAGATGCTACATGTTAAGACGTACACGCCACAACAATTCTTTTCGAGATACAACGTGTAGTTTTGGAGATACAAGCTAATTTTGTACTATGCGTTATTTCTTCTCGTAAAGAGTTTCCAATGCGTACGTATATGTCTTTACTCTGCAAAACTGTATTTCCTTATGAAGTGGTATTCTTACATATACTTTCGAGAGAAAACTGTCCCTGTGCCTTCTCTTTTGAGGCTACACACGTAGACATACACGCAACATGAAAGCTTTTCGACTTACAACGTGTTGTTTAGGAAAAACAAGATAATTTCGCACGATGCGGGATTTCCTTAAAACGTGATTTTCTGAAAAATTTTGACGAAAGAAAATTCTCCTTTTGGTTCTCTTTAGATGCTACATGTTAAGACGTACACGCCACAACAATTCTTTTCGAGATACAACGTGTAGTTTTGGAGATACAAGCTAATTTTGTACTATGCGTTATTTCTTCTCGTAAAGAGTTTCCAATGCGTACGTATATGTCTTTACTCTGCAAAACTGTATTTCCTTATGAAGTGGTATTCTTACATATCCTTTCGAGAGAAAACTGTCCTGTGCCTTCTCTTTTGAGGCTACACACTTAGACATACACGCAACATGAAAGCTTTTCGACTTACAACGTGTTGTTTAGGAAAAACAAGATAATTTCGCACGATGCGGGATTTCCTTAAAACGTGATTTTCTGAAAAATTTTGACGAAAGAAAATTCTCCTTTTGGTTCTCTTTAGATGCTACATGTTAAGACGTACACGCCACAACAATTCTTTTCGAGATACAACGTGTAGTTTTGGAGATACAAGCTAATTTTGTACTATGCGTTATTTCTTCTCTTAAAAGAGTTTCCAATGCGTACGTATATGTCTTTACTCTGCAAAACTGTATTTCCTTATGAAGTGGTATTCTTACATATCCTTTCGAGAGAAAACTGTCCTGTGCCTTCTCTTTTGAGGCTACACACTTAGACATACACGCAACATGAAAGCTTTTCGACTTACAACGTGTTATTTAGGAAAAACAAGATAATTTCGCACGATGCGGGATTTCCTTAAAACGTGATTTTCTGAAAAATTTTGACGAAAGAAAATTCTCCTTTTGGTTCTCTTTCGATGCTACATGTTAAGACGTACACGCCACAACAATTCTTTTCGAGATACAACGTGTAGTTTTGGAGATACAAGCTAATTTTGTACTATGCGTTATTTCTTCTCGTAAAGAGTTTCCAATGCGTACGTATATGTCTTTACTCTGCAAAACTGTATTTCCTCATGAAGTGGTATTCTTACATATCCTTTCGAGAGAAAACTGTCCTGTGCCTTCTCTTTTGAGGCTACACACTTAGACATACACGCAACATGAAAGCTTTTCGACTTACAACGTGTTGTTTAGGAAAAACAAGATAATTTCGCACGATGCGGGATTTCCTTAAAACGTGATTTTCTGAAAAATTTTGACGAAAGAAAATTCTCCTTTTGGTTCTCTTTAGATGCTACATGTTAAGACGTACACGCCACAACAATTCTTTTCGAGATACATCGTGTAGTTTTGGAGATACAAGCTAATTTTGTACTATGCGTTATTTCTTCTCGTAAAGAGTTTCCAATGCGTACGCATATGTCTTTACTCTGCAAAACTGTATTTCCTTATGAAGTGGTATTCTTACATATCCTTTCGAGAGAAAACTGTCCTGTGCCTTCTCTTTTGAGGCTACACACTTAGACATACACGCAACATGAAAGCTTTTCGACTTACAACGTGTTGTTTAGGAAAAACAAGATAATTTCGCACGATGCGGGATTTCCTTAAAACGTGATTTTCTGAAAAATTTTGACGAAAGAAAATTCTCCTTTTGGTTCTCTTTAGATGCTACATGTTAAGACGTACACGCCACAACAATTCTTTTCGAGATACAACGTGTAGTTTTGGAGATACAAGCTAATTTTGTACTATGCGTTATTTCTTCTCGTAAAGAGTTTCCAATGCGTACGTATATGTCTTTACTCTGCAAAACTGTATTTCTTTATGAAGTGGTATTCTTACATATCCTTTCGAGAGAAAACTGTCCTGTGCCTTCTCTTTTGAGGCTACACACTTAGACATACACGCAACATGAAAGCTTTTCGACTTACAACGTGTTGTTTAGGAAAAACAAGATAATTTCGCACGATGCGGGATTTCCTTAAAACGTGATTTTCTGAAAAATTTTGACGAAAGAAAATTCTCCTTTTGGTTCTCTTTAGATGCTACATGTTAAGACGTACACGCCACAACAATTCTTTTCGAGATACAACGTGTAGTTTTGGAGATACAAGCTAATTTTGTACTATGCGTTATTTCTTCTCTTAAAGAGTTTCCAATGCGTACGTATATGTCTTTACTCTGCAAAACTGTATTTCCTTATGAAGTGGTATTCTTACATATCCTTTCGAGAGAAAAACTGTCCTGTGCCTTCTCTTTTGAGGCTACACACTTAGACATACACGCAACATGAAAGCTTTTCGACTTACAACGTGTTGTTTAGGAAAAACAAGATAATTTCGCACGATGCGGGATTTCCTTAAAACGTGATTTTCTGAAAAATTTTGACGAAAGAAAATTCTCCTTTTGGTTCTCTTTAGATGCTACATGTTAAGACGTACACGCCACAACAATTCTTTTCTAGATACAACGTGTAGTTTTGGAGATACAAGCTAATTTTGTACTATGCGTTATTTCTTCTCGTAAAGAGTTTCCAATGCGTACGTATATGTCTTTACTCTGCAAAACTGTATTTCCTTATGAAGTGGTATTCTTACATATCCTTTCGAGAGAAAACTGTCCTGTGCCTTCTCTTTTGAGGCTACACACGTAGACATACACGCAACATGAAAGCTTTTCGACTTACAACGTGTTGTTTAGGAAAAACAAGATAATTTCGCACGATGCGGGATTTCCTTAAAACGTGATTTTCTGAAAAATTTTGACGAAAGAAAATTCTCCTTTTGGTTCTCTTTAGATGCTACATGTTAAGACGTACACGCCACAACAATTCTTTTCGAGATACAACGTGTAGTTTTGGAGATACAAGCTAATTTTGTACTATGCGTTATTTCTTCTCGTAAAGAGTTTCCAATGCGTACGTATATGTCTTTACTCTGCAAAACTGTATTTCCTTATGAAGTGGTATTCTTACATATCCTTTCGAGAGAAAACTGTCCTGTGCCTTCTCTTTTGAGGCTACACACTTAGACATAAACGCAACATGAAAGCTTTTCGACTTACAACGTGTTGTTTAGGAAAAACAAGATAATTTCGCACGATGCAGGATTTCCTTAAAACGTGATTTTCTGAAAAATTTTGACGAAAGAAAATTCTCCTTTTGGTTCTCTTTAGATGCTACATGTTAAGACGTACACGCCACAACAATTCTTTTCGAGATACAACGTGTAGTTTTGGAGATACAAGCTAATTTTGTACTATGCGTTATTTCTTCTCGTAAAGATTTTCCAATGCGTACGTATATGTCTTTACTCTGCAAAACTGTATTTCCCTATGAAGTGGTATTCTTACATATCCTTTCGAGAGAAAACTGTCCTGTGCCTTCTCTTTTGAGGCTACACACGTAGACATACACGCAACATGAAAGCTTTTCGACTTACAACGTGTTGTTTAGGAAAAACAAGATAATTTCGCACGATGCGGGATTTCCTTAAAACGTGATTTTCTGAAAAATTTTGACGAAAGAAAATTCTCCTTTTGGTTCTCTTTAGATGCTACATGTTAAGACGTACACGCCACAACAATTCTTTTCGAGATACAACGTGTAGTTTTGGAGATACAAGCTAATTTTGTACTATGCGTTATTTCTTCTCGTAAAGAGTTTCCAATGCGTACGTATATGTCTTTACTCTGCAAAACTGTATTTCCTTATGAAGTGGTATTCTTACATATCCTTTCGAGAGAAAACTGTCCTGTGCCTTCTCTTTTGAGGCTACACACGTAGACATACACGCAACATGAAAGCTTTTCGACTTACAACGTGTTGTTTAGGAAAAACAAGATAATTTCGCACGATGCGGGATTTCCTTAAAACGTGATTTTCTGAAAAATTTTGACGAAAGAAAATTCTCCTTTTGGTTCTCTTTAGATGCTACATGTTAAGACGTACACGCCACAACAATTCTTTTCGAGATACAACGTGTAGTTTTGGAGATACAAGCTAATTTTGTACTATGCGTTATTTCTTCTCGTAAAGAGTTTCCAATGCGTACGTATATGTCTTTACTCTGCAAAACTGTATTTCCTTATGAAGTGGTATTCTTACATATCCTTTCGAGAGAAAACTGTCCTGTGCCTTCTCTTTTGAGGCTACACACGTAGACATACACGCAACATGAAAGCTTTTCGACTTACAACGTGTTGTTTAGGAAAAACAAGATAATTTCGCACGATGCGGGATTTCCTTAAAACGTGATTTTCTGAAAAATTTTGACGAAAGAAAATTCTCCTTTTGGTTCTCTTTAGATGCTACATGTTAAGACGTACACGCCACAACAATTCTTTTCGAGATACAACGTGTAGTTTTGGAGATACAAGCTAATTTTGTACTATGCGTTATTTCTTCTCGTAAAGAGTTTCCAATGCGTACGTATATGTCTTTACTCTGCAAAACTGTATTTCCCTATGAAGTGGTATTCTTACATATCCTTTCGAGAGAAAACTGTCCTGTGCCTTCTCTTTTGAGGCTACACACGTAGACATACACGCAACATGAAAGCTTTTCGACTTACAACGTGTTGTTTAGGAAAAACAAGATAATTTCGCACGATGCGGGATTTCCTTAAAACGTGATTTTCTGAAAAATTTTGACGAAAGAAAATTCTCCTTTTGGTTCTCTTTAGATGCTACATGTTAAGACGTACACGCCACAACAATTCTTTTCGAGATACAACGTGTAGTTTTGGAGATACAAGCTAATTTTGTACTATGCGTTATTTCTTCTCGTAAAGAGTTTCCAATGCGTACGTATATGTCTTTACTCTGCAAAACTGTATTTCCTTATGAAGTGGTATTCTTACATATCCTTTCGAGAGAAAACTGTCCTGTGCCTTCTCTTTTGAGGCTACACACTTAGACATACACGCAACATGAAAGCTTTTCGACTTACAACGTGTTGTTTAGGAAAAACAAGATAATTTCGCACGATGCGGGATTTCCTTAAAACGTGATTTTCTGAAAAATTTTGACGAAAGAAAATTCTCCTTTTGGTTCTCGTTAGATGCTACATGTTAAGACGTACACGCCACAACAATTCTTTTCGAGATACAACGTGTAGTTTTGGAGATACAAGCTAATTTTGTACTATGCGTTATTTCTTCTCGTAAAGAGTTTCCAATGCGTACGTATGTCTTTACTCTGCAAAACTGTATTTCCTTATGAAGTGGTATTCTTACATATCCTTTCGAGAGAAAACTGTCCTGTGCCTTCTCTTTTGAGGCTACACACGTAGACATACACGCAACATGAAAGCTTTTCGAGTTACAACGTGTTGTTTAGGAAAAACAAGATAATTTCGCACGATGCGGGATTTCCTTAAAACGTGATTTTCTGAAAAATTTTGACGAAAGAAAATTCTCCTTTTGGTTCTCTTTAGATGCTACATGTTAAGACGTACACGCCACAACAATTCTTTTCGAGATACAACGTGTAGTTTTGGAGATACAAGCTAATTTTGTACTATGCCTTATTTCTTCTCGTAAAGAGTTTCCAATGCGTACGTATATGTCTTTACTCTGCAAAACTGTATTTCCTTATGAAGTGGTATTCTTACATATCCTTTCGAGAGAAAACTGTCCTGTGCCTTCTCTTTTGAGGCTACACACTTAGACATACACGCAACATGAAAGCTTTTCGACTTACAACGTGTTGTTTAGGAAAAACAAGATAATTTCGCACGATGCGGGATTTCCTTAAAACGTGATTTTCTGAAAAATTTTGACGAAAGAAAATTCTCCTTTTGGTTCTCTTTAGATGCTACATGTTAAGACGTACACGCCACAACAATTCTTTTCGAGATACAACGTGTAGTTTTGGAGATACAAGCTAATTTTGTACTATGCGTTATTTCTTCTCGTAAAGATTTTCCAATGCGTACGTATATGTCTTTACTCTGCAAAACTGTATTTCCCTATGAAGTGGTATTCTTACATATCCTTTCGAGAGAAAACTGTCCTGTGCCTTCTCTTTTGAGGCTACACACGTAGACATACACGCAACATGAAAGCTTTTCGACTTACAACGTGTTGTTTAGGAAAAACAAGATAATTTCGCACGATGCGGGATTTCCTTAAAACGTGATTTTCTGAAAAATTTTGACGAAAGAAAATTCTCCTTTTGGTTCTCTTTAGATGCTACATGTTAAGACGTACACGCCACAACAATTCTTTTCGAGATACAACGTGTAGTTTTGGAGATACAAGCTAATTTTGTACTATGCGTTATTTCTTCTCGTAAAGAGTTTCCAATGCGTACGTATATGTCTTTACTCTGCAAAACTGTATTTCCTTATGAAGTGGTATTCTTACATATCCTTTCGAGAGAAAACTGTCCTGTGCCTTCTCTTTTGAGGCTACACACTTAGACATACACGCAACATGAAAGCTTTTCGACTTACAACGTGTTGTTTAGGAAAAACAAGATAATTTCGCACGATGCGGGATTTCCTTAAAACGTGATTTTCTGAAAAATTTTGACGAAAGAAAATTCTCCTTTTGGTTCTCTTTAGATGCTACATGTTAAGACGTACACGCCACAACAATTCTTTTCGAGATACAACGTGTAGTTTTGGAGATACAAGCTAATTTTGTACTATGCGTTATTTCTTCTCGTAAAGAGTTTCCAATGCGTACGTATGTCTTTACTCTGCAAAACTGTATTTCCTTATGAAGTGGTATTCTTACATATCCTTTCGAGAGAAAACTGTCCTGTGCCTTCTCTTTTGAGGCTACACACGTAGACATACACGCAACATGAAAGCTTTTCGACTTACAACGTGTTGTTTAGGAAAAACAAGATAATTTCGCACGATGCGGGATTTCCTTAAAACGTGATTTTCTGAAAAATTTTGACGAAAGAAAATTCTCCTTTTGGTTCTCTTTAGATGCTACATGTTAAGACGTACACGCCACAACAATTCTTTTCGAGATACAACGTGTAGTTTTGGAGATACAAGCTAATTTTGTACTATGCGTTATTTCTTCTCGTAAAGAGTTTCCAATGCGTACGTATATGTCTTTACTCTGCAAAACTGTATTTCCCTATGAAGTGGTATTCTTACATATCCTTTCGAGAGAAAACTGTCCTGTGCCTTCTCTTTTGAGGCTACACACGTAGACATACACGCAACATGAAAGCTTTTCGACTTACAACGTGTTGTTTAGGAAAAACAAGATAATTTCGCACGATGCGGGATTTCCTTAAAACGTGATTTTCTGAAAAATTTTGACGAAAGAAAATTCTCCTTTTGGTTCTCTTTAGATGCTACATGTTAAGACGTACACGCCACAACAATTCTTTTCGAGATACAACGTGTAGTTTTGGAGATACAAGCTAATTTTGTACTATGCGTTATTTCTTCTCGTAAAGAGTTTCCAATGCGTACGTATATGTCTTTACTCTGCAAAACTGTATTTCCTTATGAAGTGGTATTCTTACATATCCTTTCGAGAGAAAACTGTCCTGTGCCTTCTCTTTTGAGGCTACACACTTAGACATACACGCAACATGAAAGCTTTTCGACTTACAACGTGTTGTTTAGGAAAAACAAGATAATTTCGCACGATGCGGGATTTCCTTAAAACGTGATTTTCTGAAAAATTTTGACGAAAGAAAATTCTCCTTTTGGTTCTCGTTAGATGCTACATGTTAAGACGTACACGCCACAACAATTCTTTTCGAGATACAACGTGTAGTTTTGGAGATACAAGCTAATTTTGTACTATGCGTTATTTCTTCTCGTAAAGAGTTTCCAATGCGTACGTATGTCTTTATTCTGCAAAACTGTATTTCCTTATGAAGTGGTATTCTTACATATCCTTTCGAGAGAAAACTGTCCTGTGCCTTCTCTTTTGAGGCTACACACGTAGACATACACGCAACATGAAAGCTTTTCGAGTTACAACGTGTTGTTTAGGAAAAACAAGATAATTTCGCACGATGCGGGATTTCCTTAAAACGTGATTTTCTGAAAAATTTTGACGAAAGAAAATTCTCCTTTTGGTTCTCTTTAGATGCTACATGTTAAGACGTACACGCCACAACAATTCTTTTCGAGATACAACGTGTAGTTTTGGAGATACAAGCTAATTTTGTACTATGCCTTATTTCTTCTCGTAAAGAGTTTCCAATGCGTACGTATATGTCTTTACTCTGCAAAACTGTATTTCCTTATGAAGTGGTATTCTTACATATCCTTTCGAGAGAAAACTGTCCTGTGCCTTCTCTTTTGAGGCTACACACTTAGACATACACGCAACATGAAAGCTTTTCGACTTACAACGTGTTGTTTAGGAAAAACAAGATAATTTCGCACGATGCGGGATTTCCTTAAAACGTGATTTTCTGAAAAATTTTGACGAAAGAAAATTCTCCTTTTGGTTCTCTTTAGATGCTACATGTTAAGACGTACACGCCACAACAATTCTTTTCGAGATACAACGTGTAGTTTTGGAGATACAAGCTAATTTTGTACTATGCGTTATTTCTTCTCGTAAAGATTTTCCAATGCGTACGTATATGTCTTTACTCTGCAAAACTGTATTTCCCTATGAAGTGGTATTCTTACATATCCTTTCGAGAGAAAACTGTCCTGTGCCTTCTCTTTTGAGGCTACACACGTAGACATACACGCAACATGAAAGCTTTTCGACTTACAACGTGTTGTTTAGGAAAAACAAGATAATTTCGCACGATGCGGGATTTCCTTAAAACGTGATTTTCTGAAAAATTTTGACGAAAGAAAATTCTCCTTTTGGTTCTCTTTAGATGCTACATGTTAAGACGTACACGCCACAACAATTCTTTTCGAGATACAACGTGTAGTTTTGGAGATACAAGCTAATTTTGTACTATGCGTTATTTCTTCTCGTAAAGAGTTTCCAATGCGTACGTATATGTCTTTACTCTGCAAAACTGTATTTCCTTATGAAGTGGTATTCTTACATATCCTTTCGAGAGAAAACTGTCCTGTGCCTTCTCTTTTGAGGCTACACACTTAGACATACACGCAACATGAAAGCTTTTCGACTTACAACGTGTTGTTTAGGAAAAACAAGATAATTTCGCACGATGCGGGATTTCCTTAAAACGTGATTTTCTGAAAAATTTTGACGAAAGAAAATTCTCCTTTTGGTTCTCTTTAGATGCTACATGTTAAGACGTACACGCCACAACAATTCTTTTCGAGATACAACGTGTAGTTTTGGAGATACAAGCTAATTTTGTACTATGCGTTATTTCTTCTCGTAAAGAGTTTCCAATGCGTACGTATGTCTTTACTCTGCAAAACTGTATTTCCTTATGAAGTGGTATTCTTACATATCCTTTCGAGAGAAAACTGTCCTGTGCCTTCTCTTTTGAGGCTACACACGTAGACATACACGCAACATGAAAGCTTTTCGACTTACAACGTGTTGTTTAGGAAAAACAAGATAATTTCGCACGATGCGGGATTTCCTTAAAACGTGATTTTCTGAAAAATTTTGACGAAAGAAAATTCTCCTTTTGGTTCTCTTTAGATGCTACATGTTAAGACGTACACGCCACAACAATTCTTTTCGAGATACAACGTGTAGTTTTGGAGATACAAGCTAATTTTGTACTATGCGTTATTTCTTCTCGTAAAGAGTTTCCAATGCGTACGTATATGTCTTTACTCTGCAAAACTGTATTTCCTTATGAAGTGGTATTCTTACATATCCTTTCGAGAGAAAACTGTCCTGTGCCTTCTCTTTTGAGGCTACACACTTAGACATACACGCAACATGAAAGCTTTTCGACTTACAACGTGTTGTTTAGGAAAAACAAGATAATTTCGCACGATGCAGGATTTCCTTAAAACGTGATTTTCTGAAAAATTTTGACGAAAGAAAATTCTCCTTTTGGTTCTCTTTAGATGCTACATGTTAAGACGTACACGCCACAACAATTCTTTTCGAGATACAACGTGTAGTTTTGGAGATACAAGCTAATTTTGTACTATGCGTTATTTCTTCTCGTAAAGATTTTCCAATGCGTACGTATATGTCTTTACTCTGCAAAACTGTATTTCCCTATGAAGTGGTATTCTTACATATCCTTTCGAGAGAAAACTGTCCTGTGCCTTCTCTTTTGAGGCTACACACGTAGACATACACGCAACATGAAAGCTTTTCGACTTACAACGTGTTGTTTAGGAAAAACAAGATAATTTCGCACGATGCGGGATTTCCTTAAAACGTGATTTTCTGAAAAATTTTGACGAAAGAAAATTCTCCTTTTGGTTCTCTTTAGATGCTACATGTTAAGACGTACACGCCACAACAATTCTTTTCGAGATACAACGTGTAGTTTTGGAGATACAAGCTAATTTTGTACTATGCGTTATTTCTTCTCGTAAAGAGTTTCCAATGCGTACGTATGTCTTTACTCTGCAAAACTGTATTTCCTTATGAAGTGGTATTCTTACATATCCTTTCGAGAGAAAACTGTCCTGTGCCTTCTCTTTTGAGGCTACACACGTAGACATACACGCAACATGAAAGCTTTTCGACTTACAACGTGTTGTTTAGGAAAAACAAGATAATTTCGCACGATGCGGGATTTCCTTAAAACGTGATTTTCTGAAAAATTTTGACGAAAGAAAATTCTCCTTTTGGTTCTCTTTAGATGCTACATGTTAAGACGTACACGCCACAACAATTCTTTTCGAGATACAACGTGTAGTTTTGGAGATACAAGCTAATTTTGTACTATGCCTTATTTCTTCTCGTAAAGAGTTTCCAATGCGTACGTGTATGTCTTTACTCTGCAAAACTGTATTTCCTTATGAAGTGGTATTCTTACATATCCTTTCGAGAGAAAACTGTCCTGTGCCTTCTCTTTTGAGGCTACACACTTAGACATACACGCAACATGAAAGCTTTTCGACTTACAACGTGTTGTTTAGGAAAAACAAGATAATTTCGCACGATGCGGGATTTCCTTAAAACGTGATTTTCTGAAAAATTTTGACGAAAGAAAATTCTACTTTTGGTTCTCTTTAGATGCTACATGTTAAGACGTACACGCCACAACAATTCTTTTCTAGATACAACGTGTAGTTTTGGAGATACAAGCTAATTTTGTACTATGCGTTATTTCTTCTCGTAAAGAGTTTCCAATGCGTACGTATATGTCTTTACTCTGCAAAACTGTATTTCCTTATGAAGTGGTATTCTTACATATCCTTTCGAGAGAAAACTGTCCTGTGCCTTCTCTTTTGAGGCTACACACGTAGACATACACGCAACATGAAAGCTTTTCGACTTACAACGTGTTGTTTAGGAAAAACAAGATAATTTCGCACGATGCGGGATTTCCTTAAAACGTGATTTTCTGAAAAATTTTGACGAAAGAAAATTCTCCTTTTGGTTCTCTTTAGATGCTACATGTTAAGACGTACACGCCACAACAATTCTTTTCGAGATACAACGTGTAGTTTTGGAGATACAAGCTAATTTTGTACTATGCGTTATTTCTTCTCGTAAAGAGTTTCCAATGCGTACGTATATGTCTTTACTCTGCAAAACTGTATTTCCTTATGAAGTGGTATTCTTACATATCCTTTCGAGAGAAAACTGTCCTGTGCCTTCTCTTTTGAGGCTACACACGTAGACATACACGCAACATGAAAGCTTTTCGACTTACAACGTGTTGTTTAGGAAAAACAAGATAATTTCGCACGATGCGGGATTTCCTTAAAACGTGATTTTCTGAAAAATTTTGACGAAAGAAAATTCTCCTTTTGGTTCTCTTTAGATGCTACATGTTAAGACGTACACGCCACAACAATTCTTTTCGAGATACAACGTGTAGTTTTGGAGATACAAGCTAATTTTGTACTATGCGTTATTTCTTCTCGTAAAGTTTCCAATGCGTACGTATATGTCTTTACTCTGCAAAACTGTATTTCCTTATGAAGTGGTATTCTTACATATCCTTTCGAGAGAAAACTGTCCTGTGCCTTCTCTTTTGAGGCTACACACTTAGACATACACGCAACATGAAAGCTTTTCGACTTACAACGTGTTGTTTAGGAAAAACAAGATAATTTCGCACGATGCGGGATTTCCTTAAAACGTGATTTTCTGAAAAATTTTGACGAAAGAAAATTCTCCTTTTGGTTCTCTTTAGATGCTACATGTTAAGACGTACACGCCACAACAATTCTTTTCGAGATACAACGTGTAGTTTTGGAGATACAAGCTAATTTTGTACTATGCGTTATTTCTTCTCTTAAAGAGTTTCCAATGCGTACGTATATGTCTTTACTCTGCAAAACTGTATTTCCTTATGAAGTGGTATTCTTACATATCCTTTCGAGAGAAAACTGTCCTGTGCCTTCTCTTTTGAGGCTACACACTTAGACATACACGCAACATGAAAGCTTTTCGACTTACAACGTGTTATTTAGGAAAAACAAGATAATTTCGCACGATGCGGGATTTCCTTAAAACGTGATTTTCTGAAAAATTTTGACGAAAGAAAATTCTCCTTTTGGTTCTCTTTCGATGCTACATGTTAAGACGTACACGCCACAACAATTCTTTTCGAGATACAACGTGTAGTTTTGGAGATACAAGCTAATTTTGTACTATGCGTTATTTCTTCTCGTAAAGAGTTTCCAATGCGTACGTATATGTCTTTACTCTGCAAAACTGTATTTCCTCATGAAGTGGTATTCTTACATATCCTTTCGAGAGAAAACTGTCCTGTGCCTTCTCTTTTGAGGCTACACACATAGACATACACGCAACATGAAAGCTTTTCGACTTACAACGTGTTGTTTAGGAAAAACAAGATAATTTCGCACGATGCGGGATTTCCTTAAAACGTGATTTTCTGAAAAATTTTGACGAAAGAAAATTCTCCTTTTGGTTCTCTTTAGATGCTACATGTTAAGACGTACACGCCACAACAATTCTTTTCGAGATACATCGTGTAGTTTTGGAGATACAAGCTAATTTTGTACTATGCGTTATTTCTTCTCGTAAAGAGTTTCCAATGCGTACGCATATGTCTTTACTCTGCAAAACTGTATTTCCTTATGAAGTGGTATTCTTACATATCCTTTCGAGAGAAAACTGTCCTGTGCCTTCTCTTTTGAGGCTACACACTTAGACATACACGCAACATGAAAGCTTTTCGACTTACAACGTGTTGTTTAGGAAAAACAAGATAATTTCGCACGATGCGGGATTTCCTTAAAACGTGATTTTCTGAAAAATTTTGACGAAAGAAAATTCTCCTTTTGGTTCTCTTTAGATGCTACATGTTAAGACGTACACGCCACAACAATTCTTTTCGAGATACAACGTGTAGTTTTGGAGATACAAGCTAATTTTGTACTATGCGTTATTTCTTCTCGTAAAGAGTTTCCAATGCGTACGTATATGTCTTTACTCTGCAAAACTGTATTTCCTTATGAAGTGGTATTCTTACATATCCTTTCGAGAGAAAACTGTCCTGTGCCTTCTCTTTTGAGGCTACACACTTAGACATACACGCAACATGAAAGCTTTTCGACTTACAACGTGTTGTTTAGGAAAAACAAGATAATTTCGCACGATGCGGGATTTCCTTAAAACGTGATTTTCTGAAAAATTTTGACGAAAGAAAATTCTCCTTTTGGTTCTCTTTAGATGCTACATGTTAAGACGTACACGCCACAACAATTCTTTTCGAGATACAACGTGTAGTTTTGGAGATACAAGCTAATTTTGTACTATGCGTTATTTCTTCTCTTAAAGAGTTTCCAATGCGTACGTATATGTCTTTACTCTGCAAAACTGTATTTCCTTATGAAGTGGTATTCTTACATATCCTTTCGAGAGAAAACTGTCCTGTGCCTTCTCTTTTGAGGCTACACACTTAGACATACACGCAACATGAAAGCTTTTCGACTTACAACGTGTTGTTTAGGAAAAACAAGATAATTTCGCACGATGCGGGATTTCCTTAAAACGTGATTTTCTGAAAAATTTTGACGAAAGAAAATTCTCCTTTTGGTTCTCTTTAGATGCTACATGTTAAGACGTACACGCCACAACAATTCTTTTCTAGATACAACGTGTAGTTTTGGAGATACAAGCTAATTTTGTACTATGCGTTATTTCTTCTCGTAAAGAGTTTCCAATGCGTACGTATATGTCTTTACTCTGCAAAACTGTATTTCCTTATGAAGTGGTATTCTTACATATCCTTTCGAGAGAAAACTGTCCTGTGCCTTCTCTTTTGAGGCTACACACGTAGACATACACGCAACATGAAAGCTTTTCGACTTACAACGTGTTGTTTAGGAAAAACAAGATAATTTCGCACGATGCGGGATTTCCTTAAAACGTGATTTTCTGAAAAATTTTGACGAAAGAAAATTCTCCTTTTGGTTCTCTTTAGATGCTACATGTTAAGACGTACACGCCACAACAATTCTTTTCGAGATACAACGTGTAGTTTTGGAGATACAAGCTAATTTTGTACTATGCGTTATTTCTTCTCGTAAAGAGTTTCCAATGCGTACGTATATGTCTTTACTCTGCAAAACTGTATTTCCTTATGAAGTGGTATTCTTACATATCCTTTCGAGAGAAAACTGTCCTGTGCCTTCTCTTTTGAGGCTACACACTTAGACATAAACGCAACATGAAAGCTTTTCGACTTACAACGTGTTGTTTAGGAAAAACAAGATAATTTCGCACGATGCGGGATTTCCTTAAAACGTGATTTTCTGAAAAATTTTGACGAAAGAAAATTCTCCTTTTGGTTCTCTTTAGATGCTACATGTTAAGACGTACACGCCACAACAATTCTTTTCGAGATACAACGTGTAGTTTTGGAGATACAAGCTAATTTTGTACTATGCGTTATTTCTTCTCGTAAAGATTTTCCAATGCGTACGTATATGTCTTTACTCTGCAAAACTGTATTTCCCTATGAAGTGGTATTCTTACATATCCTTTCGAGAGAAAACTGTCCTGTGCCTTCTCTTTTGAGGCTACACACGTAGACATACACGCAACATGAAAGCTTTTCGACTTACAACGTGTTGTTTAGGAAAAACAAGATAATTTCGCACGATGCGGGATTTCCTTAAAACGTGATTTTCTGAAAAATTTTGACGAAAGAAAATTCTCCTTTTGGTTCTCTTTAGATGCTACATGTTAAGACGTACACGCCACAACAATTCTTTTCGAGATACAACGTGTAGTTTTGGAGATACAAGCTAATTTTTTACTATGCGTTATTTCTTCTCGTAAAGAGTTTCCAATGCGTACGTATATGTCTTTACTCTGCAAAACTGTATTTCCTTATGAAGTGGTATTCTTACATATCCTTTCGAGAGAAAACTGTCCTGTGCCTTCTCTTTTGAGGCTACACACGTAGACATACACGCAACATGAAAGCTTTTCGACTTACAACGTGTTGTTTAGGAAAAACAAGATAATTTCGCACGATGCGGGATTTCCTTAAAACGTGATTTTCTGAAAAATTTTGACGAAAGAAAATTCTCCTTTTGGTTCTCGTTAGATGCTACATGTTAAGACGTACACGCCACAACAATTCTTTTCGAGATACAACGTGTAGTTTTGGAGATACAAGCTAATTTTGTACTATGCGTTATTTCTTCTCGTAAAGAGTTTCCAATGCGTACGTATGTCTTTACTCTGCAAAACTGTATTTCCTTATGAAGTGGTATTCTTACATATCCTTTCGAGAGAAAACTGTCCTGTGCCTTCTCTTTTGAGGCTACACACGTAGACATACACGCAACATGAAAGCTTTTCGACTTACAACGTGTTGTTTAGGAAAAACAAGATAATTTCGCACGATGCGGGATTTCCTTAAAACGTGATTTTCTGAAAAATTTTGACGAAAGAAAATTCTCCTTTTGGTTCTCTTTAGATGCTACATGTTAAGACGTACACGCCACAACAATTCTTTTCGAGATACAACGTGTAGTTTTGGAGATACAAGCTAATTTTGTACTATGCCTTATTTCTTCTCGTAAAGAGTTTCCAATGCGTACGTATATGTCTTTACTCTGCAAAACTGTATTTCCTTATGAAGTGGTATTCTTACATATCCTTTCGAGAGAAAACTGTCCTGTGCCTTCTCTTTTGAGGCTACACACTTAGACATACACGCAACATGAAAGCTTTTCGACTTACAACGTGTTGTTTAGGAAAAACAAGATAATTTCGCACGATGCGGGATTTCCTTAAAACGTGATTTTCTGAAAAATTTTGACGAAAGAAAATTCTCCTTTTGGTTCTCTTTAGATGCTACATGTTAAGACGTACACGCCACAACAATTCTTTTCGAGATACAACGTGTAGTTTTGGAGATACAAGCTAATTTTGTACTAT
The DNA here is from genome assembly GCF_947179515.1 of Apodemus sylvaticus. Taxonomy (NCBI): domain Eukaryota; kingdom Metazoa; phylum Chordata; class Mammalia; order Rodentia; family Muridae; genus Apodemus; species Apodemus sylvaticus. Next base: position 41,717 of record NW_026263415.1, read on the forward strand.
GCGTTATTTCTTCTCGTAAAGAGTTTCCAATGCGTACGTATATGTCTTTACTCTGCAAAACTGTATTTCCTTATGAAGTGGTATTCTTACATATCCTTTCGAGAGAAAACTGTCCTGTGCCTTCTCTTTTGAGGCTACACACTTAGACATAAACGCAACATGAAAGCTTTTCGACTTACAACGTGTTGTTTAGGAAAAACAAGATAATTTCGCACGATGCGGGATTTCCTTAAAACGTGATTTTCTGAAAAATTTTGACGAAAGGAAATTCTCCTTTTGGTTCTCTTTAGATGCTACATGTTAAGACGTACACGCCACAACAATTCTTTTCGAGATACAACGTGTAGTTTTGGAGATACAAGCTAATTTTGTACTATGCGTTATTTCTTCTCGTAAAGAGTTTCCAATGCGTACGTATATGTCTTTACTCTGCAAAACTGTATTTCCTTATGAAGTGGTATTCTTACATATCCTTTCGAGAGAAAACTGTCCTGTGCCTTCTCTTTTGAGGCTACACACGTAGACATACACGCAACATGAAAGCTTTTCGACTTACAACGTGTTGTTTAGGAAAAACAAGATAATTTCGCACGATGCGGGATTTCCTTAAAACGTGATTTTCTGAAAAATTTTGACGAAAGAAAATTCTCCTTTTGGTTCTTTTTAGATGCTACATGTTAAGACGTACACGCCACAACAATTCTTTTCGAGATACAACGTGTAGTTTTGGAGATACAAGCTAATTTTGTACTATGCGTTATTTCTTCTCGTAAAGAGTTTCCAATGCATACGTATATGTCTTTACTCTGCAAAACTGTATTTCCTTATGAAGTGGTATTCTTACATATCCTTTCGAGAGAAAACTGTCCTGTGCCTTCTCTTTTGAGGCTACACACTTAGACATACACGCAACATGAAAGCTTTTCGACTTATAACGTGTTGTTTAGGAAAAACAAGATAATTTCGCACGATGCGGGATTTCCTTAAAACGTGATTTTCTGAAAAATTTTGACGAAAGAAAATTCTCCTTTTGGTTCTCTTTAGATGCTACATGTTAAGACGTACACGCCACAACAATTCTTTTCGAGATACAACGTGTAGTTTTGGAGATACAAGCTAATTTTGTACTATGCGTTATTTCTTCTCGTAAAGAGTTTCCAATGCGTACGTATATGTCTTTACTCTGCAAAACTGTATTTCCTTATGAAGTGGTATTCTTACATATCCTTTCGAGAGAAAACTGTCCTGTGCCTTCTCTTTTGAGGCTACACACGTAGACATACACGCAACATGAAAGCTTTTCGACTTACAACGTGTTGTTTAGGAAAAACAACATAATTTCGCACGATGCGGGATTTCCTTAAAACGTGATTTTCTGAAAAATTTTGACGAAAGAAAATTCTCCTTTTGGTTCTCTTTAGATGCTACATGTTAAGACGTACACGCCACAACAATTCTTTTCGAGATACAACGTGTAGTTTTGGAGATACAAGCTAATTTTGTACTATGCATTATTTCTTCTCGTAAAGAGTTTCCAATGCGTACGTATATGTCTTTACTCTGCAAAACTGTATTTCCTTATGAAGTGGTATTCTTACATATCCTTTCGAGAGAAAACTGTCCTGTGCCTTCTCTTTTGAGGCTACACACTTAGACATACACGCAACATGAAAGCTTTTCGACTTACAACGTGTTGTTTAGGAAAAACAAGATAATTTCGCACTATGCGGGATTTCCATAAAACGTGATTTTCTGAAAAATTTTGACGAAAGAAAATTCTCCTTTTGGTTCTCTTTAGATGCTACATGTTAAGACGTACACGCCACAACAATTCTTTTCGAGATACAACGTGTAGTTTTGGAGATACAAGCTAATTTTGTACTATGCATTATTTCTTCTCGTAAAGAGTTTCCAATGCGTACGTATATGTCTTTACTCTGCAAAACTGTATTTCCTTATGAAGTGGTATTCTTACATATCTTTTCGAGAGAAAACTGTCCTGTGCCTTCTCTTTTGAGGCTACACACTTAGACATACACGCAACATGAAAGCTTTTCGACTTACAACGTGTTGTTTAGGAAAAACAAGATAATTTCGCACGATGCGGGATTTCCTTAAAACGTGATTTTCTGAAAAATTTTGACGAAAGAAAATTCTCTTTTTGGTTCTCTTTAGATGCTACATGTTAAGACGTACACGCCACAACAATTCTTTTCGAGATACAACGTGTAGTTTTGGAGATACAAGCTAATTTTGTACTATGCGTTATTTCTTCTCGTAAAGAGTTTCCAATGCGTACGTATATGTCTTTACTCTGCAAAACTGTATTTCCTTATGAAGTGGTATTCTTACATATCCTTTCGAGAGAAAACTGTCCTGTGCCTTCTCTTTTGAGGCTACACACGTAGACATACACGCAACATGAAAGCTTATCGACTTACAACGTGTTGTTTAGGAAAAACAAGATAATTTCGCACGATGCGGGATTTCCTTAAAACGTGATTTTCTGAAAAATTTTGACGAAAGAAAATTCTCCTTTTGGTTCTTTTTAGATGCTACATGTTAAGACGTACACGCCACAACAATTCTTTTCGAGATACAACGTGTAGTTTTGGAGATACAAGCTAATTTTGTACTATGCGTTATTTCTTCTCGTAAAGAGTTTCCAATGCATACGTATATGTCTTTACTCTGCAAAACTGTATTTCCTTATGAAGTGGTATTCTTACATATCCTTTCGAGAGAAAACTGTCCTGTGCCTTCTCTTTTGAGGCTACACACTTAGACATACACGCAACATGAAAGCTTTTCGACTTACAACGTGTTGTTTAGGAAAAACAAGATAATTTCGCACGATGCGGGATTTCCTTAAAACGTGATTTTCTGAAAAATTTTGACGAAAGAAAATTCTCCTTTTGGTTCTCTTTAGATGCTACATGTTAAGACGTACACGCCACAACAATTCTTTTCGAGATACAACGTGTAGTTTTGGAGATACAAGCTAATTTTGTACTATGCGTTATTTCTTCTCGTAAAGAGTTTCCAATGCGTACGTATATGTCTTTACTCTGCAAAACTGTGTTTCCTTATGAAGTGGTATTCTTACATATCCTTTTGAGAGAAAACTGTCCTGTGCCTTCTCTTTTGAGGCTACACACGTAGACATACACGCAACATGAAAGCTTTTCGACTTACAACGTGTTGTTTAGGAAAAACAACATAATTTCGCACGATGCGGGATTTCCTTAAAACGTGATTTTCTGAAAAATTTTGACGAAAGAAAATTCTCCTTTTGGTTCTCTTTAGATGCTACATGTTAAGACGTACACGCCACAACAATTCTTTTCGAGATACATCGTGTAGTTTTGGAGATACAAGCTAATTTTGTACTATGCGTTATTTCTTCTCGTAAAGAGTTTCCAATGCGTACGTATATGTCTTTACTCTGCAAAACTGTATTTCCTTATGAAGTGGTATTCTTACATATCCTTTCGAGAGAAAACTGTCCTGTGCCTTCTCTTTTGAGGCTACACACTTAGACATACACGCAACATGAAAGCTTTTCGACTTACAACGTGTTGTTTAGGAAAAACAAGATAATTTCGCACGATGCGGGATTTCCTTAAAACGTGATTTTCTGAAAAATTTTGACGAAAGGAAATTCTCCTTTTGGTTCTCTTTAGATGCTACATGTTAAGACGTACACGCCACAACAATTCTTTTCGAGATACAACGTGTAGTTTTGGAGATACAAGCTAATTTTGTACTATGCGTTATTTCTTCTCGTAAAGAGTTTCCAATGCGTACGTATATGTCTTTACTCTGCAAAACTGTATTTCCTTATGAAGTGGTATTCTTACATATCCTTTCGAGAGAAAACTGTCCTGTGCCTTCTCTTTTGAGGCTACACACGTAGACATACACGCAACATGAAAGCTTTTCGACTTACAACGTGTTGTTTAGGAAAAACAAGATAATTTCGCACGATGCGGGATTTCCTTAAAACGTGATTTTCTGAAAAATTTTGACGAAAGAAAATTCTCCTTTTGGTTCTCTTTAGATGCTACATGTTAAGACGTACACGCCACAACAATTCTTTTCGAGATACAACGTGTAGTTTTGGAGATACAAGCTAATTTTGTACTATGCGTTATTTCTTCTCTTAAAGAGTTTCCAATGCGTACGTATATGTCTTTACTCTGCAAAACTGTATTTCCTTATGAAGTGGTATTCTTACATATCCTTTCGAGAGAAAACTGTCCTGTGCCTTCTCTTTTGAGGCTACACACTTAGACATACACGCAACATGAAAGCTTTTCGACTTACAACGTGTTGTTTAGGAAAAACAAGATAATTTCGCACGATGCGGGATTTCCTTAAAACGTGATTTTCTGAAAAATTTTGACGAAAGAAAATTCTCCTTTTGGTTCTCTTTAGATGCTACATGTTAAGACGTACACGCCACAACAATTCTTTTCGAGATACAACGTGTAGTTTTGGAGATACAAGCTAATTTTGTACTATGCGTTATTTCTTCTCGTAAAGAGTTTCCAATGCGTACGTATATGTCTTTACTCTGCAAAACTGTATTTCCTTATGAAGTGGTATTCTTACATATCCTTTCGAGAGAAAACTGTCCTGTGCCTTCTCTTTTGAGGCTACACACGTAGACATACACGCAACATGAAAGCTTTTCGACTTACAACGTGTTGTTTAGGAAAAACAAGATAATTTCGCACGATGCGGGATTTCCTTAAAACGTGATTTTCTGAAAAATTTTGACGAAAGAAAATTCTCCTTTTGGTTCTCTTTAGATGCTACATGTTAAGACGTACACGCCACAACAATTCTTTTCGAGATACAACGTGTAGTTTTGGAGATACAAGCTAATTTTGTACTATGCGTTATTTCTTCTCGTAAAGAGTTTCCAATGCGTACGTATATGTCTTTACTCTGCAAAACTGTATTTCCTTATGAAGTGGTATTCTTACATATCCTTTCGAGAGAAAACTGTCCTGTGCCTTCTCTTTTGAGGCTACACACTTAGACATACACGCAACATGAAAGCTTTTCGACTTACAACGTGTTGTTTAGGAAAAACAAGATAATTTCGCACGATGCGGGATTTCCTTAAAACGTGATTTTCTGAAAAATTTTGACGAAAGAAAATTCTCCTTTTGGTTCTCTTTAGATGCTACATGTTAAGACGTACACGCCACAACAATTCTTTTCGAGATACAACGTGTAGTTTTGGAGATACAAGCTAATTTTGTACTATGCGTTATTTCTTCTCGTAAAGAGTTTCCAATGCGTACGTATATGTCTTTACTCTGCAAAACTGTATTTCCTTATGAAGTGGTATTCTTACATATCCTTTCGAGAGAAAACTGTCCTGTGCCTTCTCTTTTGAGGCTACACACGTAGACATACACGCAACATGAAAGCTTTTCGACTTACAACGTGTTGTTTAGGAAAAACAAGATAATTTCGCACGATGCGGGATATCCTTAAAACGTGATTTTCTGAAAAATTTTGACGAAAGAAAATTCTCCTTTTGGTTCTCTTTAGATGTTACATGTTAAGACGTACACGCCACAACAATTCTTTTCGAGATACAACGTGTAGTTTTGGAGATACAAGCTAATTTTGTACTATGCGTTATTTCTTCTTGTAAAGAGTTTCCAATGCGTACGTATATGTCTTTACTCTGCAAAACTGTATTTCCTTATGAAGTGGTATTCTTACATATCCTTTCGAGAGAAAACTGTCCTGTGCCTTCTCTTTTGAGGCTACACACGTAGACATACACGCAACATGAAAGCTTTTCGACTTACAACGTGTTGTTTAGGAAAAACAAGATAATTTCGCACGATGCGGGATTTCCTTAAAACGTGATTTTCTGAAAAATTTTGACGAAAGAAAATTCTCCTTTTGGTTCTCTTTAGATGCTACATGTTAAGATGTACACGCCACAACAATTCTTTTCGAGATACAACGTGTAGTTTTGGAGATACAAGCTAATTTTGTACTATGCGTTATTTCTTCTCTTAAAGAGTTTCCAATGCGTACGTATATGTCTTTGCAAAACTGTATTTCCTTATGAAGTGGTATTCTTACATATCCTTTCGAGAGAAAACTGTCCTGTGCCTTCTCTTTTGAGGCTACACACTTAGACATACACGCAACATGAAAGCTTTTCGACTTACAACGTGTTGTTTAGGAAAAACAAGATAATTTCGCACGATGCGGGATTTCATTAAAACTTGATTTTCTGAAAAATTTTGACGAAAGAAAATTCTCCTTTTGGTTCTCTTTAGATGCGACATGTTAAGACGTACACGCCACAACAATTCTTTTCGAGATACAACGTGTAGTTTTGGAGATACAAGCTGATTTTGTACTATGCGTTATTTCTTCTCGTAAAGAGTTTCCAATGCGTACGTATATGTCTTTACTCTGCAAAACTGTATTTCCTTATGAAGTGGTATTCTTACATATCCTTTCGAGAGAAAACTGTCCTGTGCCTTCTCTTTTGAGGCTACACACGTAGACATACACGCAACATGAAAGCTTTTCGACTTACAACGTGTTGTTTAGGAAAAACAAGATAATTTCGCACGATGCGGGATTTCCTTAAAACGTTATTTTCTGAAAAATTTTGACGAAAGAAAATTCTCCTTTTGGTTCTCTTTAGATGCTACATGTTAAGACGTACACGCCACAACAATTCTTTTCGAGATACAACGTGTAGTTTTGGAGATACAAGCTAATTTTGTACTATGCGTTATTTCTTCTCGTAAAGAGTTTCCAATGCGTACGTATATGTCTTTACTCTGCAAAACTGTATTTCCTTATGAAGTGGTATTCTTACATATCCTTTCGAGAGAAAACTGTCCTGTGCCTTCTCTTTTGAGGCTACACACTTAGACATACACGCAACATGAAAGCTTTTCGACTTACAACGTGTTGTTTAGGAAAAACAAGATAATTTCGCACGATGCGGGATTTCCTTAAAACGTGATTTTCTGAAAAATTTTGACGAAAGGAAATTCTCCTTTTGGTTCTCTTTAGATGCTACATGTTAAGACGTACACGCCACAACAATTCTTTTCGAGATACAACGTGTAGTTTTGGAGATACAAGCTAATTTTGTACTATGCGTTATTTCTTCTCGTAAAGAGTTTCCAATGCGTACGTATATGTCTTTACTCTGCAAAACTGTATTTCCTTATGAAGTGGTATTCTTACATATCCTTTCGAGAGAAAACTGTCCTGTGCCTTCTCTTTTGAGGCTACACACTTAGACATACACGCAACATGAAAGCTTTTCGACTTACAACGTGTTGTTTAGGAAAAACAAGATAATTTCGCACGATGCGGGATTTCCTTAAAACGTGATTTTCTGAAAAATTTTGACGAAAGAAAATTCTCCTTTTGGTTCTCTTTAGATGCTACATGTTAAGACGTACACGCCACAACAATTCTTTTCGAGATACAACGTGTAGTTTTGGAGATACAAGCTAATTTTGTACTATGCGTTATTTCTTCTCTTAAAGAGTTTCCAATGCGTACGTATATGTCTTTACTCTGCAAAACTGTATTTCCTTATGAAGTGGTATTCTTACATATCCTTTCGAGAGAAAACTGTCCTGTGCCTTCTCTTTTGAGGCTACACACGTAGACATACACGCAACATGAAAGCTTTTCGACTTACAACGTGTTGTTTAGGAAAAACAAGATAATTTCGCACGATGCGGGATATCCTTAAAACGTGATTTTCTGAAAAATTTTGACGAAAGAAAATTCTCCTTTTGGTTCTCTTTAGATGTTACATGTTAAGACGTACACGCCACAACAATTCTTTTCGAGATACAACGTGTAGTTTTGGAGATACAAGCTAATTTTGTACTATGCGTTATTTCTTCTCGTAAAGAGTTTCCAATGCGTACGTATATGTCTTTACTCTGCAAAACTGTATTTCCTTATGAAGTGGTATTCTTACATATCCTTTCGAGAGAAAACTGTCCTGTGCCTTCTCTTTTGAGGCTACACACGTAGACATACACGCAACATTAAAGCTTTTCGACTTACAACGTGTTGTTTAGGAAAAACAAGATAATTTCGCACGATGCGGGATTTCCTTAAAACGTGATTTTCTGAAAAATTTTGACGAAAGAAAATTCTCCTTTTGGTTCTCTTTAGATGCTACATGTTAAGATGTACACGCCACAACAATTCTTTTCGAGATACAACGTGTAGTTTTGGAGATACAAGCTAATTTTTACTATGCGTTATTTCTTCTCTTAAAGAGTTTCCAATGCGTACGTATATGTCTTTACTCTGCAAAACTGTATTTCCTTATGAAGTGGTATTCTTACATATCCTTTCGAGAGAAAACTGTCCTGAGCCTTCTCTTTTGAGGCTACACACTTAGACATACACGCAACATGAAAGCTTTTCGACTTACAACGTGTTGTTTAGGAAAAACAAGATAATTTCGCACGATGCGGGATTTCATTAAAACTTGATTTTCTGAAAAATTTTGACGAAAGAAAATTCTCCTTTTGGTTCTCTTTAGATGCGACATGTTAAGACGTACACGCCACAACAATTCTTTTCGAGATACAACGTGTAGTTTTGGAGATACAAGCTAATTTTGTACTATGCGTTATTTCTTCTCGTAAAGAGTTTCCAATGCGTACGTATATGTCTTTACTCTGCAAAACTGTATTTCCTTATGAAGTGGTATTCTTACATATCCTTTCGAGAGAAAACTGTCCTGTGCCTTCTCTTTTGAGGCTACACACGTAGACATACACGCAACATGAAAGCTTTTCGACTTACAACGTGTTGTTTAGGAAAAACAAGATAATTTCGCACGATGCGGGATTTCCTTAAAACGTTATTTTCTGAAAAATTTTGACGAAAGAAAATTCTCCTTTTGGTTCTCTTTAGATGCTACATGTTAAGACGTACACGCCACAACAATTCTTTTCGAGATACAACGTGTAGTTTTGGAGATACAAGCTAATTTTGTACTATGCGTTATTTCTTCTCGTAAAGAGTTTCCAATGCGTACGTATATGTCTTTACTCTGCAAAACTGTATTTCCTTATGAAGTGGTATTCTTACATATCCTTTCGAGAGAAAACTGTCCTGTGCCTTCTCTTTTGAGGCTACACACTTAGACATACACGCAACATGAAAGCTTTTCGACTTACAACGTGTTGTTTAGGAAAAACAAGATAATTTCGCACGATGCGGGATTTCCTTAAAACGTGATTTTCTGAAAAATTTTGACGAAAGAAAATTCTCCTTTTGGTTCTCTTTAGATGCTACATGTTAAGACGTACACGCCACAACAATTCTTTTCGAGATACAACGTGTAGTTTTGGAGATACAAGCTAATTTTGTACTATGCGTTATTTCTTCTCGTAAAGAGTTTCCAATGCGTACGTATATGTCTTTACTCTGCAAAACTGTATTTCCTTATGAAGTGGTATTCTTACATATCCTTTCGAGAGAAAACTGTCCTGTGCCTTCTCTTTTGAGGCTACACACTTAGACATACACGCAACATGAAAGCTTTTCGACTTACAACGTGTTGTTTAGGAAAAACAAGATAATTTCGCACGATGCGGGATTTCCTTAAAACGTGATTTTCTGAAAAATTTTGACGAAAGAAAATTTTCCATTTGGTTCTCTTTAGATGCTACATGTTAAGACGTACACGCCACAACAATTCTTTTCGAGATACAACGTGTAGTTTTGGAGATACAAGCTAATTTTCTACGATGCGTTATTTCTTCTCGTAAAGTTTCCAATGCGTACGTATATGTCTTTACTCTGCAAAACTCTATTTCCTTATGAAGTGGTATTCTTACATATCCTTTCGAGAGAAAACTGTCCTGTGCCTTCTCTTTTGAGGCTACACACTTAGACATACACGCAACATGAAAGCTTTTCGACTTACAACGTGTTGTTTAGGAAAAACAAGATAATTTCGCACGATGCGGGATTTCCTTAAAACGTGATTTTCTGAAAAATTTTGACGAAAGAAAATTCTCCTTTTGGTTCTCTTTAGATGCTACATGTTAAGACGTACACGCCACAACAATTCTTTTCGAGATACAACGTGTAGTTTTGGAGATACAAGCTAATTTTCTACGATGCGTTATTTCTTCTCGTAAAGTTTCCAATGCGTACGTATATGTCTTTACTCTGCAAAACTCTATTTCCTTATGAAGTGGTATTCTTACATATCCTTTCGAGAGAAAACTGTCCTGTGCCTTCTCTTTTGAGGCTACACACTTAGACATACACGCAACATGAAAGCTTTTCGACTTACAACGTGTTGTTTAGGAAAAACAAGATAATTTCGCACGATGCGGGATTTCCTTAAAACGTGATTTTCTGAAAAATTTTGACGAAAGAAAATTCTCCTTTTGGTTCTCTTTAGATGCTACATGTTAAGACGTACACGCCACAACAATTCTTTTCGAGATACAACGTGTAGTTTTGGAGATACAAGCTAATTTTGTACTATGCGTTATTTCTTCTCGTAAAGAGTTTCCAATGCGTACGTATATGTCTTTACTCTGCAAAACTGTATTTCCTTATGAAGTGGTATTCTTACATATCCTTTCGAGAGAAAACTGTCCTGTGCCTTCTCTTTTGAGGCTACACACTTAGACATACACGCAACATGAAAGCTTTTCGACTTACAACGTGTTGTTTAGGAAAAACAAGATAATTTCGCACGATGCGGGATTTCCTTAAAACGTGATTTTCTGAAAAATTTTGACGAAAGAAAATTCTCCTTTTGGTTCTCTTTAGATGCTACATGTTAAGACGTACACGCCACAACAATTCTTTTCGAGATACAACGTGTAGTTTTGGAGATACAAGCTAATTTTGTACTATGCGTTATTTCTTCTCGTAAAGAGTTTCCAATGCGTACGTATATGTCTTTACTCTGCAAAACTGTATTTCCTTATGAAGTGGTATTCTTACATATCCTTTCGAGAGAAAACTGTCCTGTGCCTTCTCTTTTGAGGCTACACACGTAGACATACACGCAACATGAAAGCTTTTCGACTTACAACGTGTTGTTTAGGAAAAACAAGATAATTTCGCACGATGCGGGATATCCTTAAAACGTGATTTTCTGAAAAATTTTGACGAAAGAAAATTCTCCTTTTGGTTCTCTTTAGATGTTACATGTTAAGACGTACACGCCACAACAATTCTTTTCGAGATACAACGTGTAGTTTTGGAGATACAAGCTAATTTTGTACTATGCGTTATTTCTTCTCGTAAAGAGTTTCCAATGCGTACGTATATGTCTTTACTCTGCAAAACTGTATTTCCTTATGAAGTGGTATTCTTACATATCCTTTCGAGAGAAAACTGTCCTGTGCCTTCTCTTTTGAGGCTACACACGTAGACATACACGCAACATGAAAGCTTTTCGACTTACAACGTGTTGTTTAGGAAAAACAAGATAATTTCGCACGATCCGGGATTTCCTTAAAACGTGATTTTCTGAAAAATTTTGACGAAAGAAAATTCTCCTTTTGGTTCTCTTTAGATGCTACATGTTAAGATGTACACGCCACAACAATTCTTTTCGAGATACAACGTGTAGTTTTGGAGATACAAGCTAATTTTTACTATGCGTTATTTCTTCTCTTAAAGAGTTTCCAATGCGTACGTATATGTCTTTACTCTGCAAAACTGTATTTCCTTATGAAGTGGTATTCTTACATATCCTTTCGAGAGAAAACTGTCCTGAGCCTTCTCTTTTGAGGCTACACACTTAGACATACACGCAACATGAAAGCTTTTCGACTTACAACGTGTTGTTTAGGAAAAACAAGATAATTTCGCACGATGCGGTATTTCCTTAAAACGTGATTTTCTGAAAAATTTTGACGAAAGAAAATTCTCCTTTTGGTTCTCTTTAGATGCTACATGTTAAGACGTACACGCCACAACAATTCTTTTCGAGATACAACGTGTAGTTTTGGAGATACAAGCTAATTTTCTACGATGCGTTATTTCTTCTCGTAAAGTTTCCAATGCGTACGTATATGTCTTTACTCTGCAAAACTCTATTTCCTTATGAAGTGGTATTCTTACATATCCTTTCGAGAGAAAACTGTCCTGTGCCTTCTCTTTTGAGGCTACACACTTAGACATACACGCAACATGAAAGCTTTTCGACTTACAACGTGTTGTTTAGGAAAAACAAGATAATTTCGCACGATGCGGGATTTCCTTAAAACGTGATTTTCTGAAAAATTTTGACGAAAGAAAATTCTCCTTTTGGTTCTCCTTAGATGCTACATGTTAAGACGTACACGCCACAACAATTCTTTTCGAGATACAACGTGTAGTTTTGGAGATACAAGCTAATTTTGTACTATGCGTTATTTCTTCTCGTAAAGAGTTTCCAATGCGTACGTATATGTCTTTACTCTGCAAAACTGTATTTCCTTATGAAGTGGTATTCTTACATATCCTTTCGAGAGAAAACTGTCCTGTGCCTTCTCTTTTGAGGCTACACACTTAGACATACACGCAACATGAAAGCTTTTCGACTTACAACGTGTTGTTTAGGAAAAACAAGATAATTTCGCACGATGCGGGATTTCCTTAAAACGTGATTTTCTGAAAAATTTTGACGAAAGAAAATTCTCCTTTTGGTTCTCTTTAGATGCTACATGTTAAGACGTACACGCCACAACAATTCTTTTCGAGATACAACGTGTAGTTTTGGAGATACAAGCTAATTTTGTACTATGCGTTATTTCTTCTCTTAAAGAGTTTCCAATGCGTACGTATATGTCTTTACTCTGCAAAACTGTATTTCCTTATGAAGTGGTATTCTTACATATCCTTTCGAGAGAAAACTGTCCTGTGCCTTCTCTTTTGAGGCTACACACTTAGACATACACGCAACATGAAAGCTTTTCGACTTACAACGTGTTGTTTAGGAAAAACAAGATAATTTCGCACGATGCGGGATTTCCTTAAAACGTTATTTTCTGAAAAATTTTGACGAAAGAAAATTCTCCTTTTGGTTCTCTTTAGATGCTACATGTTAAGACGTACACGCCACAACAATTCTTTTCGAGATACAACGTGTAGTTTTGGAGATACAAGCTAATTTTGTACTATGCGTTATTTCTTCTCGTAAAGAGTTTCCAATGCGTACGTATATGTCTTTACTCTGCAAAACTGTATTTCCTTATGAAGTGGTATTCTTACATATCCTTTCGAGAGAAAACTGTCCTGTGCCTTCTCTTTTGAGGCTACACACTTAGACATACACGCAACATGAAAGCTTTTCGACTTACAACGTGTTGTTTAGGAAAAACAAGATAATTTCGCACGATGCGGGATTTCCTTAAAACGTGATTTTCTGAAAAATTTTGACGAAAGAAAATTCTCCTTTTGGTTCTCTTTAGATGCTACATGTTAAGACGTACACGCCACAACAATTCTTTTCGAGATACAACGTGTAGGTTTGGAGATACAAGCTAATTTTGTACTATGCGTTATTTCTTCTCGTAAAGAGTTTCCAATGCGTACGTATATGACTTTACTCTGCAAAACTGTATTTCCTTATGAAGTGGTATTCTTACATATCCTTTCGAGAGAAAACTGTCCTGTGCCTTCTCTTTTGAGGCTACACACTTAGACATACACGCAACATGAAAGCTTTTCGACTTACAACGTGTTGTTTAGGAAAAACAAGATAATTTCGCACGATGCGGGATTTCCTTAAAACGTGATTTTCTGAAAAATTTTGACGAAAGAAAGTTTTCCATTTGGTTCTCTTTAGATGCTACATGTTAAGACGTACACGCCACAACAATTCTTTTCGAGATACAACGTGTAGTTTTGGAGATACAAGCTAATTTTCTACGATGCGTTATTTCTTCTCGTAAAGTTTCCAATGCGTACGTATATGTCTTTACTCTGCAAAACTCTATTTCCTTATGAAGTGGTATTCTTACATATCCTTTCGAGAGAAAACTGTCCTGTGCCTTCTCTTTTGAGGCTACACACGTAGACATACACGCAACATGAAAGCTTTTCGACTTACAACGTGTTGTTTAGGAAAAACAAGATAATTTCGCACGATGCGGGATTTCCTTAAAACGTGATTTTCTGAAAAATTTTGACGAAAGAAAATTCTCCTTTTGGTTCTCTTTAGATGCTACATGTTAAGACGTACACGCCACAACAATTCTTTTCGAGATACAACGTGTAGTTTTGGAGATACAAGCTAATTTTGTACTATGCGTTATTTCTTCTCGTAAAGAGTTTCCAATGCGTACGTATATGTCTTTACTCTGCAAAACTGTATTTCCTTATGAAGTGGTATTCTTACATATCCTTTCGAGAGAAAACTGTCCTGTGCCTTCTCTTTTGAGGCTACACACTTAGACATACACGCAACATGAAAGCTTTTCGACTTACAACGTGTTGTTTAGGAAAAACAAGATAATTTCGCACGATGCGGGATTTCCTTAAAACGTGATTTTCTGAAAAATTTTGACGAAAGAAAATTCTCCTTTTGGTTCTCTTTAGATGCTACATGTTAAGACGTACACGACACAACAATTCTTTTCGAGATACAACGTGTAGTTTTGGAGATACAAGCTAATTTTGTACTATGCGTTATTTCTTCTCGTAAAGAGTTTCCAATGCGTACGTATATGTCTTTACTCTGCAAAACTGTATTTCCTTATGAAGTGGTATTCTTACATATCCTTTCGAGAGAAAACTGTCCTGTGCCTTCTCTTTTGAGGCTACACACGTAGACATACACGCAACATGAAAGCTTTTCGACTTACAACGTGTTGTTTAGGAAAAACAACATAATTTCGCACGATGTGGGATATCCTTAAAACGTGATTTTCTGAAAAATTTTGACGAAAGAAAATTCTCCTTTTGGTTCTCTTTAGATGTTACATGTTAAGACGTACACGCCACAACAATTCTTTTCGAGATACAACGTGTAGTTTTGGAGATACAAGCTAATTTTGTACTATGCGTTATTTCTTCTCGTAAAGAGTTTCCAATGCGTACGTATATGTCTTTACTCTGCAAAACTGTATTTCCTTATGAAGTGGTATTCTTACATATCCTTTCGAGAGAAAACTGTCCTGTGCCTTCTCTTTTGAGGCTACACACGTAGACATACACGCAACATGAAAGCTTTTCGACTTACAACGTGTTGTTTAGGAAAAACAAGATAATTTCGCACGATGCGGGATTTCCTTAAAACGTGATTTTCTGAAAAATTTTGACGAAAGAAAATTCTCCTTTTGGTTCTCTTTAGATGCTACATGTTAAGACGTACACGCCACAACAATTCTTTTCGAGATACAACGTGTAGTTTTGGAGATACAAGCTAATTTTTACTATGCGTTATTTCTTCTCTTAAAGAGTTTCCAATGCGTACGTATATGTCTTTACTCTGCAAAACTGTATTTCCTTATGAAGTGGTATTCTTACATATCCTTTCGAGAGAAAACTGTCCTGAGCCTTCTCTTTTGAGGCTACACACTTAGACATACACGCAACATGAAAGCTTTTCGACTTACAACGTGTTGTTTAGGAAAAACAAGATAATTTCGCACGATGCGGGATTTCATTAAAACTTGATTTTCTGAAAAATTTTGACGAAAGAAAATTCTCCTTTTGGTTCTCTTTAGATGCGACATGTTAAGACGTACACGCCACAACAATTCTTTTCGAGATACAACGTGTAGTTTTGGAGATACAAGCTAATTTTGTACTATGCGTTATTTCTTCTCGTAAAGAGTTTCCAATGCGTACGTATATGTCTTTACTCTGCAAAACTGTATTTCCTTATGAAGTGGTATTCTTACATATCCTTTCGAGAGAAAACTGTCCTGTGCCTTCTCTTTTGAGGCTACACACGTAGACATACACGCAACATGAAAGCTTTTCGACTTACAACGTGTTGTTTAGGAAAAACAAGATAATTTCGCACGATGCGGGATTTCCTTAAAACGTTATTTTCTGAAAAATTTTGACGAAAGAAAATTCTCCTTTTGGTTCTCTTTAGATGCTACATGTTAAGACGTACACGCCACAACAATTCTTTTCGAGATACAACGTGTAGTTTTGGAGATACAAGCTAATTTTGTACTATGCGTTATTTCTTCTCATAAAGAGTTTCCAATGCGTACGTATATGTCTTTACTCTGCAAAACTGTATTTCCTTATGAAGTGGTATTCTTACATATCCTTTCGAGAGAAAACTGTCCTGTGCCTTCTCTTTTGAGGCTACACACTTAGACATACACGCAACATGAAAGCTTTTCGACTTACAACGTGTTGTTTAGGAAAAACAAGATAATTTCGCACGATGCGGGATTTCCTTAAAACGTGATTTTCTGAAAAATTTTGACGAAAGAAAATTCTCCTTTTGGTTCTCTTTAGATGCTACATGTTAAGACGTACACGCCACAACAATTCTTTTCGAGATACAACGTGTAGTTTTGGAGATACAAGCTAATTTTGTACTATGCGTTATTTCTTCTCGTAAAGAGTTTCCAATGCGTACGTATATGTCTTTACTCTGCAAAACTGTATTTCCTTATGAAGTGGTATTCTTACATATCCTTTCGAGAGAAAACTGTCCTGTGCCTTCTCTTTTGAGGCTACACACTTAGACATACACGCAACATGAAAGCTTTTCGACTTACAACGTGTTGTTTAGGAAAAACAAGATAATTTCGCACGATGCGGGATTTCCTTAAAACGTGATTTTCTGAAAAATTTTGACGAAAGAAAATTTTCCATTTGGTTCTCTTTAGATGCTACATGTTAAGACGTACACGCCACAACAATTCTTTTCGAGATACAACGTGTAGTTTTGGAGATACAAGCTAATTTTCTACGATGCGTTATCTTTTCTCGTAAAGTTTCCAATGCGTACGTATATGTCTTTACTCTGCAAAACTCTATTTCCTTATGAAGTGGTATTCTTACATATCCTTTCGAGAGAAAACTGTCCTGTGCCTTCTCTTTTGAGGCTACACACTTAGACATACACGCAACATGAAAGCTTTTCGACTTACAACGTGTTGTTTAGGAAAAACAAGATAATTTCGCACGATGCGGGATTTCCTTAAAACGTGATTTTCTGAAAAATTTTGACGAAAGAAAATTCTCCTTTTGGTTCTCTTTAGATGCTACATGTTAAGACGTACACGCCACAACAATTCTTTTCGAGATACAACGTGTAGTTTTGGAGATACAAGCTAATTTTCTACGATGCGTTATTTCTTCTCCTAAAGTTTCCAATGCGTACGTATATGTCTTTACTCTGCAAAACTCTATTTCCTTATGAAGTGGTATTCTTACATATCCTTTCGAGAGAAAACTGTCCTGTGCCTTCTCTTTTGAGGCTACACACTTAGACATACACGCAACATGAAAGCTTTTCGACTTACAACGTGTTGTTTAGGAAAAACAAGATAATTTCGCACGATGCGGGATTTCCTTAAAACGTGATTTTCTGAAAAATTTTGACGAAAGAAAATTCTCCTTTTGGTTCTCTTTAGATGCTACATGTTAAGACGTACACGCCACAACAATTCTTTTCGAGATACAACGTGTAGTTTTGGAGATACAAGCTAATATTGTACTATGCGTTATTTCTTCTCGTAAAGAGTTTCCAATGCGTACGTATATGTCTTTACTCTGCAAAACTGTATTTCCTTATGAAGTGGTATTCTTACATATCCTTTCGAGAGAAAACTGTCCTGTGCCTTCTCTTTTGAGGCTACACACTTAGACATACACGCAACATGAAAGCTTTTCGACTTACAACGTGTTGTTTAGGAAAAACAAGATAATTTCGCACGATGCGGGATTTCCTTAAAACGTGATTTTCTGAAAAATTTTATCGAAAGAAAATTCTCCTTTTGGTTCTCTTTAGATGCTACATGTTAAGACGTACACGCCACAACAATTCTTTTCGAGATACAACGTGTAGTTTTGGAGATACAAGCTAATTTTCTACGATGCGTTATTTCTTCTCGTAAAGTTTCCAATGCGTACGTATATGTCTTTACTCTGCAAAACTCTATTTCCTTATGAAGTGGTATTCTTACATATCCTTTCGAGAGAAAACTGTCCTGTGCCTTCTCTTTTGAGGCTACACACTTAGACATACACGCAACATGAAAGCTTTTCGACTTACAACGTGTTGTTTAGGAAAAACAAGATAATTTCGCACGATGCGGGATTTCCTTAAAACGTGATTTTCTGAAAAATTTTGACGAAAGAAAATTCTCCTTTTGGTTCTCTTTAGATGCTACATGTTAAGACGTACACGCCACAACAATTCTTTTCGAGATACAACGTGTAGTTTTGGAGATACAAGCTAATTTTGTACTATGCGTTATTTCTTCTCGTAAAGAGTTTCCAATGCGTATGTATATGTCTTTACTCTGCAAAACTGTATTTCCTTATGAAGTGGTATTCTTACATATCCTTTCGAGAGAAAACTGTCCTGTGCCTTCTCTTTTGAGGCTACACACTTAGACATACACGCAACATGAAAGCTTTTCGACTTACAACGTGTTGTTTAGGAAAAACAAGATAATTTCGCACGATGCGGGATTTCCTTAAAACGTGATTTTCTGAAAAATTTTGACGAAAGAAAATTCTCCTTTTGGTTCTCTTTAGATGCTACATGTTAAGACGTACACGCCACAACAATTCTTTTCGAGATACAACGTGTAGTTTTGGAGATACAAGCTAATTTTGTACTATGCGTTATTTCTTCTCGTAAAGAGTTTCCAATGCGTACGTATATGTCTTTACTCTGCAAAACTGTATTTCCTTATGAAGTGGTATTCTTACATATCCTTTCGAGAGAAAACTGTCCTGTGCCTTCTCTTTTGAGGCTACACACTTAGACATACACGCAACATGAAAGCTTTTCGACTTACAACGTGTTGTTTAGGAAAAACAAGATAATTTCGCACGATGCGGGATTTCCTTAAAACGTGATTTTCTGAAAAATTTTGACGAAAGAAAATTTTCCATTTGGTTCTCTTTAGATGCTACATGTTAAGACGTACACGCCACAACAATTCTTTTCGAGATACAACGTGTAGTTTTGGAGATACAAGCTAATTTTCTACGATGCGTTATTTCTTCTCGTAAAGTTTCCAATGCGTACGTATATGTCTTTACTCTGCAAAACTCTATTTCCTTATGAAGTGGTATTCTTACATATCCTTTCGAGAGAAAACTGTCCTGTGCCTTCTCTTTTGAGGCTACACACTTAGACATACACGCAACATGAAAGCTTTTCGACTTACAACGTGTTGTTTAGGAAAAACAAGATAATTTCGCACGATGCGGGATTTCCTTAAAACGTGATTTTCTGAAAAATTTTGACGAAAGAAAATTCTCCTTTTGGTTCTCTTTAGATGCTACATGTTAAGACGTACACGCCACAACAATTCTTTTCGAGATACAACGTGTAGTTTTGGAGATACAAGCTAATTTTGTACTATGCGTTATTTCTTCTCGTAAAGAGTTTCCAATGCGTACGTATATGTCTTTACTCTGCAAAACTCTATTTCCTTATGAAGTGGTATTCTTACATATCCTTTCGAGAGAAAACTGTCCTGTGCCTTCTCTTTTGAGGCTACAAACTTAGACATACACGCAACATGAAAGCTTTTCGACTTACAACGTGTTGTTTAGGAAAAACAAGATAATTTCGCACGATGCGGGATTTCCTTAAAACGTGATTTTCTGAAAAATTTTGACGAAAGAAAATTCTCCTTTTGGTTCTCTTTAGATGCTACATGTTAAGACGTACACGCCACAACAATTCTTTTCGAGATACAACGTGTAGTTTTGGAGATACAAGCTAATTTTGTACTATGCGTTATTTCTTCTCGTAAAGAGTTTCCAATGCGTACGTATATGTCTTTACTCTGCAAAACTCTATTTCCTTATGAAGTGGTATTCTTACATATCCTTTCGAGAGAAAACTGTCCTGTGCCTTCTCTTTTGAGGCTACACACTTAGACATACACGCAACATGAAAGCTTTTCGACTTACAACGTGTTGTTTAGGAAAAACAAGATAATTTCGCACGATGCGGGATTTCCTTAAAACGTGATTTTCTGAAAAATTTTGACGAAAGAAAATTCTCCTTTTGGTTCTCTTTAGATGCTACATGTTAAGACGTACACGCCACAACAATTCTTTTCGAGATACAACGTGTAGTTTTGGAGATACAAGCTAATTTTGTACTATGCGTTATTTCTTCTCGTAAAGAGTTTCCAATGCGTACGTATATGTCTTTACTCTGCAAAACTGTATTTCCTTATGAAGTGGTATTCTTACATATCCTTTCGAGAGAAAACTGTCCTGTGCCTTCTCTTTTGAGGCTACACACTTAGACATACACGCAACATGAAAGCTTTTCGACTTACAACGTGTTGTTTAGGAAAAACAAGATAATTTCGCACGATGCGGGATTTCCTTAAAACGTGATTTTCTGAAAAATTTTGACGAAAGAAAATTCTCCTTTTGGTTCTCTTTAGATGCTACATGTTAAGACGTACACGCCACAACAATTCTTTTCGAGATACAACGTGTAGTTTTGGAGATACAAGCTAATTTTGTACTATGCGTTATTTCTTCTCGTAAAGAGTTTCCAATGCGTACGTATATGTCTTTACTCTGCAAAACTGTATTTCCTTATGAAGTGGTATTCTTACATATCCTTTCGAGAGAAAACTGTCCTGAGCCTTCTCTATGGAGGCTACACACTTAGACATACACGCAACATGAAAGCTTTTCGACTTACAACGTGTTGTTTAGGAAAAACAAGATAATTTCGCACGATGCGGGATTTCCTTAAAACGTGATTTTCTGAAAAATTTTGACGAAAGAAAATTCTCCTTTTGGTTCTCTTTAGATGCTACATGTTAAGACGTACACGCCACAACAATTCTTTTCGAGATACAACGTGTAGTTTTGGAGATACAAGCTAATTTTGTACTATGCGTTATTTCTTCTCGTAAAGAGTTTCCAATGCGTACGTATATGTCTTTACTCTGCAAAACTGTATTTCCTTATGAAGTGGTATTCTTACATATCCTTTCGAGAGAAAACTGTCCTGTGCCTTCTCTTTTGAGGCTACACACTTAGACATACACGCAACATGAAAGCTTTTCGACTTACAACGTGTTGTTTAGGAAAAACAAGATAATTTCGCACGATGCGGGATTTCCTTAAAACGTGATTTTCTGAAAAATTTTGACGAAAGAAAATTCTCCTTTTGGTTCTCTTTAGATGCTACATGTTAAGACGTACACGCCACAACAATTCTTTTCGAGATACAACGTGTAGTTTTGGAGATACAAGCTAATTTTGTACTATGCGTTATTTCTTCTCGTAAAGAGTTTCCAATGCGTACGTATATGTCTTTACTCTGCAAAACTGTATTTCCTTATGAAGTGGTATTCTTACATATCCTTTCGAGAGAAAACTGTCCTGTGCCTTCTCTTTTGAGGCTACACACGTAGACATACACGCAACATGAAAGCTTTTCGACTTACAACGTGTTGTTTAGGAAAAACAAGATAA
Organism: Apodemus sylvaticus; assembly: GCF_947179515.1. Lineage (NCBI taxonomy): Eukaryota > Metazoa > Chordata > Mammalia > Rodentia > Muridae > Apodemus > Apodemus sylvaticus. The sequence goes on from NW_026263415.1 coordinate 63,389, forward strand.
TTTCGCACGATGCGGGATATCCTTAAAACGTGATTTTCTGAAAAATTTTGACGAAAGAAAATTCTCCTTTTGGTTCTCTTTAGATGTTACATGTTAAGACGTACACGCCACAACAATTCTTTTCGAGATACAACGTGTAGTTTTGGAGATACAAGCTAATTTTGTACTATGCGTTATTTCTTCTCGTAAAGAGTTTCCAATGCGTACGTATATGTCTTTACTCTGCAAAACTGTATTTCCTTATGAAGTGGTATTCTTACATATCCTTTCGAGAGAAAACTGTCCTGTGCCTTCTCTTTTGAGGCTACACACTTAGACATACACGCAACATGAAAGCTTTTCGACTTACAACGTGTTGTTTAGGAAAAACAAGATAATTTCGCACGATGCGGGGTTTCCTTAAAACGTGATTTTCTGAAAAATTTTGACGAAAGAAAATTCTCCTTTTGGTTCTCTTTAGATGCTACATGTTAAGACGTACACGCCACAACAATTCTTTTCGAGATACAACGTGTAGTTTTGGAGATACAAGCTAATTTTGTACTATGCGTTATTTCTTCTCGTAAAGAGTTTCCAATGCGTGCGTATATGTCTTTACTCTGCAAAACTGTATTTCCTTATGAAGTGGTATTCTTACATATCCTTTCGAGAGAAAACTGTCCTGTGCCTTCTCTTTTGAGGCTACACACTTAGACATACACGCAACATGAAAGCTTTTCGACTTACAACGTGTTGTTTAGGAAAAACAAGATAATTTCGCACGATGCGGGATTTCCTTAAAACGTGATTTTCTGAAAAATTTTGACGAAAGAAAATTCTCCTTTTGGTTCTCTTTAGATGCTACATGTTAAGACGTACACGCCACAACAATTCTTTTCGAGATACAACGTGTAGTTTTGGAGATACAAGCTAATTTTTTACTATGCGTTATTTCTTCTCGTAAAGAGTTTCCAATGCGTACGTATGTCTTTACTCTGCAAAACTGTATTTCCTTATGAAGTGGTATTCTTACATATCCTTTCGAGTGAAAACTGTCCTGTGCCTTCTCTTTTGAGGCTACACACTTAGACATACACGCAACATGAAAGCTTTTCGACTTACAACGTGTTGTTTAGGAAAAACAAGATAATTTCGCACGATGCGGGATTTCCTTAAAACGTGATTTTCTGAAAAATTTTGACGAAAGAAAATTTTCCATTTGGTTCTCTTTAGATGCTACATGTTAAGACGTACACGCCACAACAATTCTTTTCGAGATACAACGTGTAGTTTTGGAGATACAAGCTAATTTTGTACTATGCGTTATTTCTTCTCGTAAAGAGTTTCCAATGCGTATGTATATGTCTTTACTCTGCAAAACTGTATTTCCTTATGAAGTGGTATTCTTACATATCCTTTCGAGAGAAAACTGTCCTGTGCCTTCTCTTTTGAGGCTACACACTTAGACATACACGCAACATGAAAGCTTTTCGACTTACAACGTGTTGTTTAGGAAAAACAAGATAATTTCGCACGATGCGGGATTTCCTTAAAACGTGATTTTCTGAAAAATTTTGACGAAAGAAAATTCTCCTTTTGGTTCTCTTTAGATGCTACATGTTAAGACGTACACGCCACAACAATTCTTTTCGAGATACAACGTGTAGTTTTGGAGATACAAGCTAATTTTGTACTATGCGTTATTTCTTCTCGTAAAGAGTTTCCAATGCGTACGTATATGTCTTTACTCTGCAAAACTGTATTTCCTTATGAAGTGGTATTCTTACATATCCTTTCGAGAGAAAACTGTCCTGTGCCTTCTCTTTTGAGGCTACACACTTAGACATACACGCAACATGAAAGCTTTTCGACTTACAACGTGTTGTTTAGGAAAAACAAGATAATTTCGCACGATGCGGGATTTCCTTAAAACGTGATTTTCTGAAAAATTTTGACGAAAGAAAATTTTCCATTTGGTTCTCTTTAGATGCTACATGTTAAGACGTACACGCCACAACAATTCTTTTCGAGATACAACGTGTAGTTTTGGAGATACAAGCTAATTTTCTACGATGCGTTATTTCTTCTCGTAAAGTTTCCAATGCGTACGTATATGTCTTTACTCTGCAAAACTCTATTTCCTTATGAAGTGGTATTCTTACATATCCTTTCGAGAGAAAACTGTCCTGTGCCTTCTCTTTTGAGGCTACACACTTAGACATACACGCAACATGAAAGCTTTTCGACTTACAACGTGTTGTTTAGGAAAAACAAGATAATTTCGCACGATGCGGGATTTCCTTAAAACGTGATTTTCTGAAAAATTTTGACGAAAGAAAATTCTCCTTTTGGTTCTCTTTAGATGCTACATGTTAAGACGTACACGCCACAACAATTCTTTTCGAGATACAACGTGTAGTTTTGGAGATACAAGCTAATTTTGTACTATGCGTTATTTCTTCTCGTAAAGAGTTTCCAATGCGTACGTATATGTCTTTACTCTGCAAAACTCTATTTCCTTATGAAGTGGTATTCTTACATATCCTTTCGAGAGAAAACTGTCCTGTGCCTTCTCTTTTGAGGCTACAAACTTAGACATACACGCAACATGAAAGCTTTTCGACTTACAACGTGTTGTTTAGGAAAAACAAGATAATTTCGCACGATGCGGGATTTCCTTAAAACGTGATTTTCTGAAAAATTTTGACGAAAGAAAATTCTCCTTTTGGTTCTCTTTAGATGCTACATGTTAAGACGTACACGCCACAACAATTCTTTTCGAGATACAACGTGTAGTTTTGGAGATACAAGCTAATTTTGTACTATGCGTTATTTCTTCTCGTAAAGAGTTTCCAATGCGTACGTATATGTCTTTACTCTGCAAAACTCTATTTCCTTATGAAGTGGTATTCTTACATATCCTTTCGAGAGAAAACTGTCCTGTGCCTTCTCTTTTGAGGCTACACACTTAGACATACACGCAACATGAAAGCTTTTCGACTTACAACGTGTTGTTTAGGAAAAACAAGATAATTTCGCACGATGCGGGATTTCCTTAAAACGTGATTTTCTGAAAAATTTTGACGAAAGAAAATTCTCCTTTTGGTTCTCTTTAGATGCTACATGTTAAGACGTACACGCCACAACAATTCTTTTCGAGATACAACGTGTAGTTTTGGAGATACAAGCTAATTTTGTACTATGCGTTATTTCTTCTCGTAAAGAGTTTCCAATGCGTACGTATATGTCTTTACTCTGCAAAACTGTATTTCCTTATGAAGTGGTATTCTTACATATCCTTTCGAGAGAAAACTGTCCTGTGCCTTCTCTTTTGAGGCTACACACTTAGACATACACGCAACATGAAAGCTTTTCGACTTACAACGTGTTGTTTAGGAAAAACAAGATAATTTCGCACGATGCGGGATTTCCTTAAAACGTGATTTTCTGAAAAATTTTGACGAAAGAAAATTCTCCTTTTGGTTCTCTTTAGATGCTACATGTTAAGACGTACACGCCACAACAATTCTTTTCGAGATACAACGTGTAGTTTTGGAGATACAAGCTAATTTTGTACTATGCGTTATTTCTTCTCGTAAAGAGTTTCCAATGCGTACGTATATGTCTTTACTCTGCAAAACTGTATTTCCTTATGAAGTGGTATTCTTACATATCCTTTCGAGAGAAAACTGTCCTGAGCCTTCTCTATGGAGGCTACACACTTAGACATACACGCAACATGAAAGCTTTTCGACTTACAACGTGTTGTTTAGGAAAAACAAGATAATTTCGCACGATGCGGGATTTCCTTAAAACGTGATTTTCTGAAAAATTTTGACGAAAGAAAATTCTCCTTTTGGTTCTCTTTAGATGCTACATGTTAAGACGTACACGCCACAACAATTCTTTTCGAGATACAACGTGTAGTTTTGGAGATACAAGCTAATTTTGTACTATGCGTTATTTCTTCTCGTAAAGAGTTTCCAATGCGTACGTATATGTCTTTACTCTGCAAAACTGTATTTCCTTATGAAGTGGTATTCTTACATATCCTTTCGAGAGAAAACTGTCCTGTGCCTTCTCTTTTGAGGCTACACACTTAGACATACACGCAACATGAAAGCTTTTCGACTTACAACGTGTTGTTTAGGAAAAACAAGATAATTTCGCACGATGCGGGATTTCCTTAAAACGTGATTTTCTGAAAAATTTTGACGAAAGAAAATTCTCCTTTTGGTTCTCTTTAGATGCTACATGTTAAGACGTACACGCCACAACAATTCTTTTCGAGATACAACGTGTAGTTTTGGAGATACAAGCTAATTTTGTACTATGCGTTATTTCTTCTCGTAAAGAGTTTCCAATGCGTACGTATATGTCTTTACTCTGCAAAACTGTATTTCCTTATGAAGTGGTATTCTTACATATCCTTTCGAGAGAAAACTGTCCTGTGCCTTCTCTTTTGAGGCTACACACGTAGACATACACGCAACATGAAAGCTTTTCGACTTACAACGTGTTGTTTAGGAAAAACAAGATAATTTCGCACGATGCGGGATATCCTTAAAACGTGATTTTCTGAAAAATTTTGACGAAAGAAAATTCTCCTTTTGGTTCTCTTTAGATGTTACATGTTAAGACGTACACGCCACAACAATTCTTTTCGAGATACAACGTGTAGTTTTGGAGATACAAGCTAATTTTGTACTATGCGTTATTTCTTCTCGTAAAGAGTTTCCAATGCGTACGTATATGTCTTTACTCTGCAAAACTGTATTTCCTTATGAAGTGGTATTCTTACATATCCTTTCGAGAGAAAACTGTCCTGTGCCTTCTCTTTTGAGGCTACACACGTAGACATACACGCAACATGAAAGCTTTTCGACTTACAACGTGTTGTTTAGGAAAAACAAGATAATTTCGCACGATGCGGGATTTCCTTAAAACGTGATTTTCTGAAAAATTTTGACGAAAGAAAATTCTCCTTTTGGTTCTCTTTAGATGCTACATGTTAAGATGTACACGCCACAACAATTCTTTTCGAGATACAACGTGTAGTTTTGGAGATACAAGCTAATTTTTACTATGCGTTATTTCTTCTCTTAAAGAGTTTCCAATGCGTACGTATATGTCTTTACTCTGCAAAACTGTATTTCCTTATGAAGTGGTATTCTTACATATCCTTTCGAGAGAAAACTGTCCTGAGCCTTCTCTTTTGAGGCTACACACTTAGACATACACGCAACATGAAAGCTTTTCGACTTACAACGTGTTGTTTAGGAAAAACAAGATAATTTCGCACGATGCGGGATTTCATTAAAACTTGATTTTCTGAAAAATTTTGACGAAAGAAAATTCTCCTTTTGGTTCTCTTTAGATGCGACATGTTAAGACGTACACGCCACAACAATTCTTTTCGAGATACAACGTGTAGTTTTGGAGATACAAGCTAATTTTGTACTATGCGTTATTTCTTCTCGTAAAGAGTTTCCAATGCGTACGTATATGTCTTTACTCTGCAAAACTGTATTTCCTTATGAAGTGGTATTCTTACATATCCTTTCGAGAGAAAACTGTCCTGTGCCTTCTCTTTTGAGGCTACACACGTAGACATACACGCAACATGAAAGCTTTTCGACTTACAACGTGTTGTTTAGGAAAAACAAGATAATTTCGCACGATGCGGGATTTCCTTAAAACGTTATTTTCTGAAAAATTTTGACGAAAGAAAATTCTCCTTTTGGTTCTCTTTAGATGCTACATGTTAAGACGTACACGCCACAACAATTCTTTTCGAGATACAACGTGTAGTTTTGGAGATACAAGCTAATTTTGTACTATGCGTTATTTCTTCTCGTAAAGAGTTTCCAATGCGTACGTATATGTCTTTACTCTGCAAAACTGTATTTCCTTATGAAGTGGTATTCTTACATATCCTTTCGAGAGAAAACTGTCCTGTGCCTTCTCTTTTGAGGCTACACACTTAGACATACACGCAACATGAAAGCTTTTCGACTTACAACGTGTTGTTTAGGAAAAACAAGATAATTTCGCACGATGCGGGATTTCCTTAAAACGTGATTTTCTGAAAAATTTTGACGAAAGAAAATTCTCCTTTTGGTTCTCTTTAGATGCTACATGTTAAGACGTACACGCCACAACAATTCTTTTCGAGATACAACGTGTAGTTTTGGAGATACAAGCTAATTTTGTACTATGCGTTATTTCTTCTCGTAAAGAGTTTCCAATGCGTACGTATATGTCTTTACTCTGCAAAACTGTATTTCCTTATGAAGTGGTATTCTTACATATCCTTTCGAGAGAAAACTGTCCTGTGCCTTCTCTTTTGAGGCTACACACTTAGACATACACGCAACATGAAAGCTTTTCGACTTACAACGTGTTGTTTAGGAAAAACAAGATAATTTCGCACGATGCGGGATTTCCTTAAAACGTGATTTTCTGAAAAATTTTGACGAAAGAAAATTCTCCTTTTGGTTCTCTTTAGATGCTACATGTTAAGACGTACACGCCACAACAATTCTTTTCGAGATACAACGTGTAGTTTTGGAGATACAAGCTAATTTTTTACTATGCGTTATTTCTTCTCGTAAAGAGTTTCCAATGCGTACGTATGTCTTTACTCTGCAAAACTGTATTTCCTTATGAAGTGGTATTCTTACATATCCTTTCGAGAGAAAACTGTCCTGTGCCTTCTCTTTTGAGGCTACACACTTAGACATACACGCAACATGAAAGCTTTTCGACTTACAACGTGTTGTTTAGGAAAAACAAGATAATTTCGCACGATGCGGGATTTCCTTAAAACGTGATTTTCTGAAAAATTTTGACGAAAGAAAATTTTCCATTTGGTTCTCTTTAGATGCTACATGTTAAGACGTACACGCCACAACAATTCTTTTCGAGATACAACGTGTAGTTTTGGAGATACAAGCTAATTTTCTACGATGCGTTATTTCTTCTCGTAAAGTTTCCAATGCGTACGTATATGTCTTTACTCTGCAAAACTCTATTTCCTTATGAAGTGGTATTCTTACATATCCTTTCGAGAGAAAACTGTCCTGTGCCTTCTCTTTTGAGGCTACACACTTAGACATACACGCAACATGAAAGCTTTTCGACTTACAACGTGTTGTTTAGGAAAAACAAGATAATTTCGCACGATGCGGGATTTCCTTAAAACGTGATTTTCTGAAAAATTTTGACGAAAGAAAATTCTCCTTTTGGTTCTCTTTAGATGCTACATGTTAAGACGTACACGCCACAACAATTCTTTTCGAGATACAACGTGTAGTTTTGGAGATACAAGCTAATTTTCTACGATGCGTTATTTCTTCTCGTAAAGTTTCCAATGCGTACGTATATGTCTTTACTCTGCAAAACTCTATTTCCTTATGAAGTGGTATTCTTACATATCCTTTCGAGAGAAAACTGTCCTGTGCCTTCTCTTTTGAGGCTACACACTTAGACATACACGCAACATGAAAGCTTTTCGACTTACAACGTGTTGTTTAGGAAAAACAAGATAATTTCGCACGATGCGGGATTTCCTTAAAACGTGATTTTCTGAAAAATTTTGACGAAAGAAAAATCTCCTTTTGGTTCTCCTTAGATGCTACATGTTAAGACGTACACGCCACAACAATTCTTTTCGAGATACAACGTGTAGTTTTGGAGTTACAAGCTAATTTTGTACTATGCGTTATTTCTTCTCGTAAAGAGTTTCCAATGCGTACGTATATGTCTTTACTCTGCAAAACTGTATTTCCTTATGAAGTGGTATTCTTACATATCCTTTCGAGAGAAAACTGTCCTGTGCCTTCTCTTTTGAGGCTACACACTTAGACATACACGCAACATGAAAGCTTTTCGACTTACAACGTGCTGTTTAGGAAAAACAAGATAATTTCGCACGATGCGGGATTTCCTTAAAACGTGATTTTCTGAAAAATTTTGACGAAAGAAAATTCTCCTTTTGGTTCTCTTTAGATGCTACATGTTAAGACGTACACGCCACAACAATTCTTTTCGAGATACAACGTGTAGTTTTGGAGATACAAGCTAATTTTGTACTATGCGTTATTTCTTCTCGTAAAGAGTTTCCAATGCGTACGTATATGTCTTTACTCTGCAAAACTGTATTTCCTTATGAAGTGGTATTCTTACATATCCTTTCGAGAGAAAACTGTCCTGTGCCTTCTCTTTTGAGGCTACACACTTAGACATACACGCAACATGAAAGCTTTTCGACTTACAACGTGTTGTTTAGGAAAAACAAGATAATTTCGCACGATGCGGGATTTCCTTAAAACGTAATTTTCTGAAAAATTTTGACGAAAGAAAATTCTCCTTTTGGTTCTCTTTAGATGCTACATGTTAAGACGTACACGCCACAACAATTCTTTTCGAGATACAACGTGTACTTTTGGAGATACAAGATAATTTTGTACTATGCGTTATTTCTTCTCGTAAAGAGTTTCCAATGCGTACGTATATGTCTTTACTCTGCAAAACTGTATTTCCTTATGAAGTGGTATTCTTACATATCCTTTCGAGAGAAAACTGTCCTGTGCCTTCTCTTTTGAGGCTACACACGTAGACATACACGCAACATGAAAGCTTTTCGACTTACAATGTGTTGTTTAGGAAAAACAAGATAATTTCGCACGATGCGGGATTTCCTTAAAACGTGATTTTCTGAAAAATTTTGACGAAAGAAAATTCTCCTTTTGGTTCTCTTTAGATGCTACATGTTAAGACGTACACGCCACAACAATTCTTTTCGAGATACAACGTGTAGTTTTGGAGATACAAGCTAATTTTGTACTATGCGTTATTTCTTCTCGTAAAGAGTTTCCAATGCGTACGTATATGTCTTTACTCTGCAAAACTGTATTTCCTTATGAAGTGGTATTCTTACATATCCTTTCGAGAGAAAACTGTCCTGTGCCTTCTCTATTGAGGCTACACACTTAGACATACACGCAACATGAAAGCTTTTCGACTTACAACGTGTTGTTTAGGAAAAACAAGATAATTTCGCACGATGCGGGATTTCCTTAAAACGTGATTTTCTGAAAAATTTTGACGAAAGAAAATTCTCCTTTTGGTTCTCTTTAGATGCTACATGTTAAGACGTACACGCCACAACAATTCTTTTCGAGATACAACGTGTAGTTTTGGAGATACAAGCTAATTTTGTACTATGCGTTATTTCTTCTCGTAAAGAGTTTCCAATGCGTACGTATATGTCTTTACTCTGCAAAACTGTATTTCCTTATGAAGTGGTATTCTTACATATCCTTTCGAGAGAAAACTGTCCTGTGCCTTCTCTTTTGAGGCTACACACGTAGACATACACGCAACATGAAAGCTTTTCGACTTACAACGTGTTGTTTAGGAAAAACAAGATAATTTCTCACGATGCGGGATTTCCTTAAAACGTGATTTTCTGAAAAATTTTGACGAAAGAAAATTCTCCTTTTGGTTCTCTTTAGATGCTACATGTTAAGACGTACACGCCACAACAATTCTTTTCGAGATACAACGTGTACTTTTGGAGATACAAGATAATTTTGTACTATGCGTTATTTCTTCTCGTAAAGAGTTTCCAATGCGTACGTATATGTCTTTACTCTGCAAAACTGTATTTCCTTATGAAGTGGTATTCTTACATATCCTTTCGAGAGAAAACTGTCCTGTGCCTTCTCTATTGAGGCTACACACTTAGACATACACGCAACATGAAAGCTTTTCGACTTACAACGTGTTGTTTAGGAAAAACAAGATAATTTCGCACGATGCGGGATTTCCTTAAAACGTGATTTTCTGAAAAATTTTGACGAAAGAAAATTCTCCTTTTGGTTCTCTTTAGATGCTACATGTTAAGACGTACACGCCACAACAATTCTTTTCGAGATACAACGTGTAGTTTTGGAGATACAAGCTAATTTTGTACTATGCGTTATTTCTTCTCGTAGAGTTTCCAATGCGTACGTATATGTCTTTACTCTGCAAAACTGTATTTCCTTATGAAGTGGTATTCTTACATATCCTTTCGAGAGAAAACTGTCCTGTGCCTTCTCTTTTGAGGCTACACACTTAGACATACACGCAACATGAAAGCTTTTCGACTTACAACGTGTTGTTTAGGAAAAACAAGATAATTTCGCACGATGCGGGATTTCCTTAAAACGTAATTTTCTGAAAAATTTTGACGAAAGAAAATTCTCCTTTTGGTTCTCTTTAGATGCTACATGTTAAGACGTACACGCCACAACAATTCTTTTCGAGATACAACGTGTACTTTTGGAGATACAAGATAATTTTGTACTATGCGTTATTTCTTCTCGTAAAGAGTTTCCAATGCGTACGTATATGTCTTTACTCTGCAAAACTGTATTTCCTTATGAAGTGGTATTCTTACATATCCTTTCGAGAGAAAACTGTCCTGTGCCTTCTCTTTTGAGGCTACACACGTAGACATACACGCAACATGAAAGCTTTTCGACTTACAATGTGTTGTTTAGGAAAAACAAGATAATTTCGCACGATGCGGGATTTCCTTAAAACGTGATTTTCTGAAAAATTTTGACGAAAGAAAATTCTCCTTTTGGTTCTCTTTAGATGCTACATGTTAAGACGTACACGCCACAACAATTCTTTTCGAGATACAACGTGTAGTTTTGGAGATACAAGCTAATTTTGTACTATGCGTTATTTCTTCTCGTAAAGAGTTTCCAATGCGTACGTATATGTCTTTACTCTGCAAAACTGTATTTCCTTATGAAGTGGTATTCTTACATATCCTTTCGAGAGAAAACTGTCCTGTGCCTTCTCTATTGAGGCTACACACTTAGACATACACGCAACATGAAAGCTTTTCGACTTACAACGTGTTGTTTAGGAAAAACAAGATAATTTCGCACGATGCGGGATTTCCTTAAAACGTGATTTTCTGAAAAATTTTGACGAAAGAAAATTCTCCTTTTGGTTCTCTTTAGATGCTACATGTTAAGACGTACACGCCACAACAATTCTTTTCGAGATACAACGTGTAGTTTTGGAGATACAAGCTAATTTTGTACTATGCGTTATTTCTTCTCGTAAAGAGTTTCCAATGCGTACGTATATGTCTTTACTCTGCAAAACTGTATTTCCTTATGAAGTGGTATTCTTACATATCCTTTCGAGAGAAAACTGTCCTGTGCCTTCTCTTTTGAGGCTACACACGTAGACATACACGCAACATGAAAGCTTTTCGACTTACAACGTGTTGTTTAGGAAAAACAAGATAATTTCTCACGATGCGGGATTTCCTTAAAACGTGATTTTCTGAAAAATTTTGACGAAAGAAAATTCTCCTTTTGGTTCTCTTTAGATGCTACATGTTAAGACGTACACGCCACAACAATTCTTTTCGAGATACAACGTGTACTTTTGGAGATACAAGATAATTTTGTACTATGCGTTATTTCTTCTCGTAAAGAGTTTCCAATGCGTACGTATATGTCTTTACTCTGCAAAACTGTATTTCCTTATGAAGTGGTATTCTTACATATCCTTTCGAGAGAAAACTGTCCTGTGCCTTCTCTATTGAGGCTACACACTTAGACATACACGCAACATGAAAGCTTTTCGACTTACAACGTGTTGTTTAGGAAAAACAAGATAATTTCGCACGATGCGGGATTTCCTTAAAACGTGATTTTCTGAAAAATTTTGACGAAAGAAAATTCTCCTTTTGGTTCTCTTTAGATGCTACATGTTAAGACGTACACGCCACAACAATTCTTTTCGAGATACAACGTGTAGTTTTGGAGATACAAGCTAATTTTGTACTATGCGTTATTTCTTCTCGTAAAGAGTTTCCAATGCGTACGTATATGTCTTTACTCTGCAAAACTCTATTTCCTTATGAAGTGGTATTCTTACATATCCTTTCGAGAGAAAACTGTCCTGTGCCTTCTCTTTTGAGGCTACACACTTAGACATACACGCAACATGAAAGCTTTTCGACTTACAACATGTTGTTTAGGAAAAACAAGATAATTTCGCACGATGCGGGATTTCCTTAAAACGTGATTTTCTGAAAAATTTTGACGAAAGAAAATTCTCCTTTTGGTTCTCTTTAGATGCTACATGTTAAGACGTACACGCCACAACAATTCTTTTCGAGATACAACGTGTAGTTTTAGAGATACAAGCTAATTTTGTACTATGCGTTATTTCTTCTCGTAAAGAGTTTCCAATGCGTACGTATATGTCTTTACTCTGCAAAACTGTATTTCCTTATGAAGTGGTATTCTTACATATCCTTTCGAGAGAAAACTGTCCTGTGCCTTCTCTTTTGAGGCTACACACTTAGACATACACGCAACATGAAAGCTTTTCGACTTACAACGTGTTGTCTAGGAAAAACAAGATAATTTCGCACGATGCGGGATTTCCTTAAAACGTGATTTTCTGAAAAATTTTGACGAAAGAAAATTCTCTTTTTGGTTCTCTTTAGATGCTACATGTTAAGACGTACACGCCACAACAATTCTTTTCGAGATACAACGTGTAGTTTTGGAGATACAAGCTAATTTTGTACTATGCGTTATTTCTTCTCGTAAAGAGTTTCCAATGCGTACGTATATGTCTTTACTCTGCAAAACTGTATTTCCTTATGAAGTGGTATTCTTACATATCCTTTCGAGAGAAAACTGTCCTGTGCCTTCTCTTTTGAGGCTACACACGTAGACATACACGCAACATGAAAGCTTTTCGACTTACAACGTGTTGTTTAGGAAAAACAAGATAATTTCGCACGATGCGGGGTTTCCTTAAAACGTGATTTTCTGAAAAATTTTGACGAAAGAAAATTCTCCTTTTGGTTCTCTTTAGATGCTACATGTTAAGACGTACACGCCACAACAATTCTTTTCGAGATACAACGTGTAGTTTTGGAGATACAAGCTAATTTTGTACTATGCGTTATTTCTTCTCTTAAAGAGTTTCCAATGCGTACGTATATGTCTTTACTCTGCAAAACTGTATTTCCTTATGAAGTGGTATTCTTACATATCCTTTCGAGAGAAAACTGTCCTGTGCCTTCTCTATTGAGGCTACACACTTAGACATACACGCAACATGAAAGCTTTTCGACTTACAACGTGTTGTTTAGGAAAAACAAGATAATTTCGCACGATGCGGGATTTCCTTAAAACGTGATTTTCTGAAAAATTTTGACGAAAGAAAATTCTCCTTTTGGTTCTCTTTAGATGCTACATGTTAAGACGTACACGCCACAACAATTCTTTTCGAGATACAACGTGTAGTTTTGGAGATACAAGCTAATTTTGTACTATGCGTTATTTCTTCTCGTAAAGAGTTTCCAATGCGTACGTATATGTCTTTACTCTGCAAAACTGTATTTCCTTATGAAGTGGTATTCTTACATATCCTTTCGAGAGAAAACTGTCCTGTGCCTTCTCTTTTGAGGCTACACACTTAGACATACACGCAACATGAAAGCTTTTCGACTTACAACGTGTTGTTTAGGAAAAACAAGATAATTTCGCACGATGCGGGATTTCCTTAAAACGTGATTTTCTGAAAAATTTTGACGAAAGAAAATTTTCCATTTGGTTCTCTTTAGATGCTACATGTTAAGACGTACACGCCACAACAATTCTTTTCGAGATACAACGTGTAGTTTTGGAGATACAAGCTAATTTTCTACGATGCGTTATTTCTTCTCGTAAAGTTTCCAATGCGTACGTATATGTCTTTACTCTGCAAAACTCTATTTCCTTATGAAGTGGTATTCTTACATATCCTTTCGAGAGAAAACTGTCCTGTGCCTTCTCTTTTGAGGCTACACACTTAGACATACACGCAACATGAAAGCTTTTCGACTTACAACGTGTTGTTTAGGAAAAACAAGATAATTTCGCACGATGCGGGATTTCCTTAAAACGTGATTTTCTGAAAAATTTTGACGAAAGAAAATTCTCCTTTTGGTTCTCTTTAGATGCTACATGTTAAGACGTACACGCCACAACAATTCTTTTCGAGATACAACGTGTACTTTTGGAGATACAAGCTAATTTTGTACTATGCGTTATTTCTTCTCGTAAAGAGTTTCCAATGCGTACGTATATGTCTTTACTCTGCAAAACTCTATTTCCTTATGAAGTGGTATTCTTACATATCCTTTCGAGAGAAAACTGTCCTGTGCCTTCTCTTTTGAGGCTACAAACTTAGACATACACGCAACATGAAAGCTTTTCGACTTACAACGTGTTATTTAGGAAAAACAAGATAATTTCGCACGATGCGGGATTTCCTTAAAACGTGATTTTCTGAAAAATTTTGACGAAAGAAAATTCTCCTTTTGGTTCTCTTTAGATGCTACATGTTAAGACGTACACGCCACAACAATTCTTTTCGAGATACAACGTGTAGTTTTGGAGATACAAGCTAATTTTGTACTATGCGTTATTTCTTCTCGTAAAGAGTTTCCAATGCGTACGTATATGTCTTTACTCTGCAAAACTGTATTTCCTTATGAAGTGGTATTCTTACATATCCTTTCGAGAGAAAACTGTCCTGTGCCTTCTCTTTTGAGGCTACACACTTAGACATACACGCAACAAGAAAGCTTTTCGACTTACAACGTGTTGTTTAGGAAAAACAAGATAATTTCGCACGATGCGGGATTTCCTTAAAACGTGATTTTCTGAAAAATTTTGACGAAAGAAAATTCTCTTTTTGGTTCTCTTTAGATGCTACATGTTAAGACGTACACGCCACAACAATTCTTTTCGAGATACAACGTGTAGTTTTGGAGATACAAGCTAATTTTGTACTATGCGTTATTTCTTCTCGTAAAGAGTTTCCAATGCGTACGTATATGTCTTTACTCTGCAAAACTGTATTTCCTTATGAAGTGGTATTCTTACATATCCTTTCGAGAGAAAACTGTCCTGTGCCTTCTCTTTTGAGGCTACACACTTAGACATACACGCAACATGAAAGCTTTTCGACTTACAACGTGTTGTTTAGGAAAAACAAGATAATTTCGCACGATGCGGGATTTCCTTAAAACGTGATTTTCTGAAAAATTTTGACGAAAGAAAATTTTCCATTTGGTTCTCTTTAGATGCTACATGTTAAGACGTACACGCCACAACAATTCTTTTCGAGATACAACGTGTAGTTTTGGAGATACAAGCTAATTTTCTACGATGCGTTATTTCTTCTCGTAAAGTTTCCAATGCGTACGTATATGTCTTTACTCTGCAAAACTCTATATCCTTATGAAGTGGTATTCTTACATATCCTTTCGAGAGAAAACTGTCCTGTGCCTTCTCTTTTGAGGCTACACACTTAGACATACACGCAACATGAAAGCTTTTCGACTTACAACGTGTTGTTTAGGAAAAACAAGATAATTTCGCACGATGCGGGATTTCCTTAAAACGTGATTTTCTGAAAAATTTTGACGAAAGAAAATTCTCCTTTTGGTTCTCTTTAGATGCTACATGTTAAGACGTACACGCCACAACAATTCTTTTCGAGATACAACGTGTAGTTTTGGAGATACAAGCTAATTTTGTACTATGCGTTATTTCTTCTCGTAAAGAGTTTCCAATGCGTACGTATATGTCTTTACTCTGCAAAACTCTATTTCCTTATGAAGTGGTATTCTTACATATCCTTTCGAGAGAAAACTGTCCTGTGCCTTCTCTTTTGAGGCTACAAACTTAGACATACACGCAACATGAAAGCTTTTCGACTTACAACGTGTTGTTTAGGAAAAACAAGATAATTTCGCACGATGCGGGATTTCCTTAAAACGTGATTTTCTGAAAAATTTTGACGAAAGAAAATTCTCCTTTTGGTTCTCTTTAGATGCTACATGTTAAGACGTACACGCCACAACAATTCTTTTCGAGATACAACGTGTAGTTTTGGAGATACAAGCTAATTTTGTACTATGCGTTATTTCTTCTCGTAAAGAGTTTCCAATGCGTACGTATATGTCTTTACTCTGCAAAACTGTATTTCCTTATGAAGTGGTATTCTTACATATCCTTTCGAGAGAAAACTGTCCTGTGCCTTCTCTTTTGAGGCTACACACTTAGACATACACGCAACATGAAAGCTTTTCGACTTACAACGTGTTGTTTAGGAAAAACAAGATAATTTCGCACGATGCGGGATTTCCTTAAAACGTGATTTTCTGAAAAATTTTGACGAAAGAAAATTCTCCTTTTGGTTCTCTTTAGATGCTACATGTTAAGACGTACACGCCACAACAATTCTTTTCGAGATACAACGTGTAGTTTTGGAGATACAAGCTAATTTTGTACTATGCGTTATTTCTTCTCGTAAAGAGTTTCCAATGCGTACGTATATGTCTTTACTCTGCAAAACTGTATTTCCTTATGAAGTGGTATTCTTACATATCCTTTCGAGAGAAAACTTTCCTGTGCCTTCTCTTTTGAGGCTACACACGTAGACATACACGCAACATGAAAGCTTTTCGACTTACAACGTGTTGTTTAGGAAAAACAAGATAATTTCGCACGATGCGGGATTTCCTTAAAACGTGATTTTCTGAAAAATTTTGACGAAAGAAAATTCTCTTTTTGGTTCTCTTTAGATGCTACATGTTAAGACGTACACGCCACAACAATTCTTTTCGAGATACAACGTGTAGTTTTGGAGATACAAGCTAATTTTGTACTATGCGTTATTTCTTCTCGTAAAGAGTTTCCAATGCGTACGTATATGTCTTTACTCTGCAAAACTGTATTTCCTTATGAAGTGGTATTCTTACATATCCTTTCGAGAGAAAACTGTCCTGTGCCTTCTCTATTGAGGCTACACACTTAGACATACACGCAACATGAAAGCTTTTCGACTTACAACGTGTTGTTTAGGAAAAACAAGATAATTTCGCACGATGCGGGATTTCCTTAAAACGTGATTTTCTGAAAAATTTTGACGAAAGAAAATTCTCCTTTTGGTTCTCTTTAGATGCTACATGTTAAGACGTACACGCCACAACAATTCTTTTCGAGATACAACGTGTAGTTTTGGAGATACAAGCTAATTTTGTACTATGCGTTATTTCTTCTCGTAAAGAGTTTCCAATGCGTACGTATATGTCTTTACTCTGCAAAACTGTATTTCCTTATGAAGTGGTATTCTTACATATCCTTTCGAGAGAAAACTGTCCTGTGCCTTCTCTTTTGAGGCTACACACTTAGACATACACGCAACATGAAAGCTTTTCGACTTACAACATGTTGTTTAGGAAAAACAAGATAATTTCGCACGATGCGGGATTTCCTTAAAACGTGATTTTCTGAAAAATTTTGACGAAAGAAAATTCTCCTTTTGGTTCTCTTTAGATGCTACATGTTAAGACGTACACGCCACAACAATTCTTTTCGAGATACAACGTGTAGTTTTGGAGATACAAGCTAATTTTGTACTATGCGTTATTTCTTCTCGTAAAGAGTTTCCAATGCGTACGTATATGTCTTTACTCTGCAAAACTGTATTTCCTTATGAAGTGGTATTCTTACATATCCTTTCGAGAGAAAACTGTCCTGTGCCTTCTCTTTTGAGGCTACACACGTAGACATACACGCAACATGAAAGCTTTTCGACTTACAACGTGTTGTTTAGGAAAAACAAGATAATTTCGCACGAATCGGGATATCCTTAAAACGTGATTTTCTGAAAAATTTTGACGAAAGAAAATTCTCCTTTTGGTTCTCTTTAGATGTTACATGTTAAGACGTACACGCCACAACAATTCTTTTCGAGATACAACGTGTAGTTTTGGAGATACAAGCTAATTTTGTACTATGCGTTATTTCTTCTCGTAAAGAGTTTCCAATGCGTACGTATATGTCTTTACTCTGCAAAACTGTATTTCCTTATGAAGTGGTATTCTTACATATCCTTTCGAGAGAAAACTGTCCTGTGCCTTCTCTTTTGAGGCTACACACGTAGACATACACGCAACATGAAAGCTTTTCGACTTACAACGTGTTGTTTAGGAAAAACAAGATAATTTCGCACGATGCGGGATTTCCTTAAAACGTGATTTTCTGAAAAATTTTGACGAAAGAAAATTCTCCTTTTGGTTCTCTTTAGATGCTACATGTTAAGATGTACACGCCACAACAATTCTTTTCGAGATACAACGTGTAGTTTTGGAGATACAAGCTAATTTTTACTATGCGTTATTTCTTCTCTTAAAGAGTTTCCAATGCGTACGTATATGTCTTTACTCTGCAAAACTGTATTTCCTTATGAAGTGGTATTCTTACATATCCTTTCGAGAGAAAACTGTCCTGAGCCTTCTCTTTTGAGGCTACACACTTAGACATACACGCAACATGAAAGCTTTTCGACTTACAACGTGTTGTTTAGGAAAAACAAGATAATTTCGCACGATGCGGGATTTCCTTAAAACGTTATTTTCTGAAAAATTTTGACGAAAGAAAATTCTCCTTTTGGTTCTCTTTAGATGCTACATGTTAAGACGTACACGCCACAACAATTCTTTTCGAGATACAACGTGTAGTTTTGGAGATACAAGCTAATTTTGTACTATGCGTTATTTCTTCTCGTAAAGAGTTTCCAATGCGTACGTATATGTCTTTACTCTGCAAAACTGTATTTCCTTATGAAGTGGTATTCTTACATATCCTTTCGAGAGAAAACTGTCCTGTGCCTTCTCTTTTGAGGCTACACACTTAGACATACACGCAACATGAAAGCTTTTCGACTTACAACGTGTTGTTTAGGAAAAACAAGATAATTTCGCACGATGCGGGATTTCCTTAAAACGTGATTTTCTGAAAAATTTTGACGAAAGAAAATTCTCCTTTTGGTTCTCTTTAGATGCTACATGTTAAGACGTACACGCCACAACAATTCTTTTCGAGATACAACGTGTAGTTTTGGAGATACAAGCTAATTTTGTACTATGCGTTATTTCTTCTCGTAAAGAGTTTCCAATGCGTACGTATATGTCTTTACTCTGCAAAACTGTATTTCCTTATGAAGTGGTATTCTTACATATCCTTTCGAGAGAAAACTGTCCTGTGCCTTCTCTTTTGAGGCTACACACTTAGACATACACGCAACATGAAAGCTTTTCGACTTACAACGTGTTGTTTAGGAAAAACAAGATAATTTCGCACGATGCGGGATTTCCTTAAAACGTGATTTTCTGAAAAATTTTGACGAAAGAAAATTTTCCATTTGGTTCTCTTTAGATGCTACATGTTAAGACGTACACGCCACAACAATTCTTTTCGAGATACAACGTGTAGTTTTGGAGATACAAGCTAATTTTCTACGATGCGTTATTTCTTCTCGTAAAGTTTCCAATGCGTACGTATATGTCTTTACTCTGCAAAACTCTATTTCCTTATGAAGTGGTATTCTTACATATCCTTTCGAGAGAAAACTGTCCTGTGCCTTCTCTTTTGAGGCTACACACTTAGACATACACGCAACATGAAAGCTTTTCGACTTACAACGTGTTGTTTAGGAAAAACAAGATAATTTCGCACGATGCGGGATTTCCTTAAAACGTGATTTTCTGAAAAATTTTGACGAAAGAAAATTCTCCTTTTGGTTCTCTTTAGATGCTACATGTTAAGACGTACACGCCACAACAATTCTTTTCGAGATACAACGTGTAGTTTTGGAGATACAAGCTAATTTTCTACGATGCGTTATTTCTTCTCGTAAAGTTTCCAATGCGTACGTATATGTCTTTACTCTGCAAAACTCTATTTCCTTATGAAGTGGTATTCTTACATATCCTTTCGAGAGAAAACTGTCCTGTGCCTTCTCTTTTGAGGCTACACACTTAGACATACACGCAACATGAAAGCTTTTCGACTTACAACGTGTTGTTTAGGAAAAAACAAGATAATTTCGCACGATGCGGGATTTCCTTAAAACGTGATTTTCTGAAAAATTTTGACGAAAGAAAATTCTCCTTTTGGTTCTCTTTAGATGCTACATGTTAAGACGTACACGCCACAACAATTCTTTTCGAGATACAACGTGTAGTTTTGGAGATACAAGCTAATTTTGTACTATGCGTTATTTCTTCTCGTAAAGAGTTTCCAATGCGTACGTATATGTCTTTACTCTGCAAAACTGTATTTCCTTATGAAGTGGTATTCTTACATATCCCTTTCGAGAGAAAACTGTCCTGTGCCTTCTCTTTTGAGGCTACACACTTAGACATACACGCAACATGAAAGCTTTTCGACTTACAACGTGTTGTTTAGGAAAAACAAGATAATTTCGCACGATGCGGGATTTCCTCAAAACGTGATTTTCTGAAAAATTTTGACGAAAGAAAATTCTCCTTTTGGTTCTCTTTAGATGCTACATGTTAAGACGTACAAGCCACAACAATTCTTTTCGAGATACAACGTGTAGTTTTGGAGATACAAGCTAATTTTGTACTATGCGTTATTTCTTCTCGTAAAGAGTTTCCAATGCGTACGTATATGTCTTTACTCTGCAAAACTGTATTTCCTTATGAAGTGGTATTCTTACATATCCTTTCGAGAGAAAAGTCCTGTGCCTTCTCTTTTGAGGCTACACATTTAGACATACACGCAACATGAAAGCTTTTCGACTTACAACGTGTTGTTTAGGAAAAACAAGATAATTTCGCACGATGCGGGATTTCCTTAAAACGTGATTTTCTGAAAAATTTTGACGAAAGAAAATTCTCCTTTTGGTTCTCTTTAGATGCTACATGTTAAGACGTACACGCCACAACAATTCTTTTCGAGATACAACGTGTAGTTTTGGAGATACAAGCTAATTTTGTACTATGCGTTATTTCTTCTCGTAAAGAGTTTCCAATGCGTACGTATATGTCTTTACTCTGCAAAACTGTATTTCCTTATGAAGTGGTATTCTTACATATCCTTTCGAGAGAAAACTGTCCTGTGCCTTCTCTTTTGAGGCTACACACTTAGACATACACGCAACATGAAAGCTTTTCGACTTACAACGTGTTGTTTAGGAAAAACAAGATAATTTCGCACGATGCGGGATTTCCTTAAAACGTGATTTTCTGAAAAATTTTGACGAAAGAAAATTCTCCTTTTGGTTCTCTTAGATGCTACATGTTAAGACGTACACGCCACAACAATTCTTTTCGAGATACAACGTGTAGTTTTGAGATACAAGCTAATTTTGTACTATGCGTTATTTCTTCTCGTAAAGAGTTTCAATGCATACGTATATGTCTTTACTCTGCAAAACTGTATTTCCTCATGAAGTGGTATTCTACATATCCTTTCGAGAGAAAACTGTCCTGTGCCTTCTCTTTTGAGGCTACACACTTAGACATACACGCAACATGAAAGCTTTTCGACTTACAACGTGTGTTTAGGAAAAAACAAGATAATTTCGCACGATGCGGGATTTCCTTAAAACGTGATTTTCTGAAAAATTTTGACGAAAGAAAATTCTCCTTTTGGTTCTCTTTAGATGCTACATGTTAAGACGTACACGCCACAACAATTCTTTTCGAGATACAACGTGTAGTTTTGGAGATACAAGCTAATTTTGTACTATGCGTTATTTCTTCTCGTAAAGAGTTTCCAATGCTTACGTATATGTCTTTACTCTGCAAAACTGTATTCCTTATGAAGTGGTATTCTTACATATCCTTTCGAGGAAAACTGTCCTGTGCCTTCTCTTTTGAGGCTACACACTTAGACATACACGTAACATGAAAGCTTTTCGACTTACAACGTGTTGTTTAGGAAAAACAAGATAATTTCGCACGATGCGGGATTTCCTTAAAACGTGATTTTCTGAAAAATTTTGACGAAAGAAAATTCTCTTTTTGGTTCTCTTTAGATGCTACATGTTAAGACGTACACGCCACAACAATTCTTTTCGAGATACAACGTGTAGTTTTGGAGATACAAGCTAATTTTGTACTATGCGTTATTTCTTCTCGGAAAGAGTTTCCAATGCGTACGTATATGTCTTTACTCTGCAAAACTGTATTTCCTTATGAAGTGGTATTCTTACATATCCTTTCGAGAGAAAACTGTCCTGTGCCTTCTCTTTGAGGGCTACACACGTAGACATACACGCAACATGAAAGCTTTTCGACTTACAACGTGTTGTTTAGGAAAAACAAGATAATTTCGCACGATGCGGGATTTCCTTAAAACGTGATTTTCTGAAAAATTTTGACGAAAGAAAATTCTCCTTTTGGTTCTCTTTAGATGCTACATGTTAAGACGTACACGCCACAA